>NW_027475080.1:0-15173 GCF_050947335.1 Megachile rotundata | reverse complement strand
TGCTGCTGTTCCTTTATCAAATTTGGCTTATTTCTTGGACAAAAGTCAGCGAACAATAGATTTGAAGAAAGAAGAATTGTTGAAAGGCATTGTGACGAAAGAATGGAATTAATTGTACCAATTGTATCCATTGTTGTAACGCTCCTTCCATATTTTTTATTATGCTATGACTTACATTTGCTTATTTAAAAATACATATTTCAGATGTTTCATATTGTACATTGTAACTATGTCAAAATTAGAAAATTCAGTTCGAAAAAAAGAATTTAGAAAACATACGATTTATATATTTATATTTACATTTTAAAACAGTGCATTATGAAATATTTTACTTGAAGAGTTAATGATTGTATACTTTACCTTGTATGAATAAAGTGGGTCACTGTATTAGAACACTTCAAACTGTCAAAATCACGGAAACTTCCTGTGAGTTTGTTTTCGAGTTGTACAGATGGCGCTGAGCCTAGGGATTCTTCGATCTCATATCGATTTTCCATTATAGATTGAAGAATATTTATTGTATAAAACGAATACAAACGACAAGCGTGTACGTGTAACGATTAATATAGCGATGCATCGTATTAACTCTATCCTGAATAGATATGTATGTTTATAGTTATGTTCCTATTAGCCTACTTCATACTTTCAGAATTAATATATTAAAAAATACTTTCAGATTAAGAATCAAGTCTGATGGAACAATCCAAGTATGACTTTTTTTAAATTTTTGGGGCCTTTGACGTAAAGTTGATAAGGTGATCCTTGTTTATGTTGTAATATGTTGCTTAACCCCTTAACCTCTATTTCTTTAAACAGTTGGGTCATTTAAAGCCTCCTAATTATTGCTGCAATATTAAGGCAATTAATGAATGTTAAAATGTCAAGCACATTTTGTCTACAGCGATCCTTTAATATACAGATTTCAATTTAACTAAAAATTCAATTGCAGTGAAAATATGAGACTGGTTTATTACATTTTAACTGTAGAATGCGTCAAGAGTGTGACACGTCATTGTAGGGCAAGAGGTTAAGAGATACAAAGATAGTAGGTATACAATTTCCAAAAATGTGAAAAATGCGATTTCTTTTTGAAACGACTCTGAAACCAAGAGACAATATTTTATTATTCTTTTTCCGAAATATTCTCTGTACAGTTATCTAGATGACTAAAAATCTTTTTTGAGAAAATGGTACGTGAAAAAATTTCCTTTGTAAAACTTGCATGTTTCCTTCTCTTAAAATTGCAAAACTGTCAAAAGTTCCAAATCTGCAAAACTAATACTCGGAGTATTCAGAGTAGACCCTTAAATATTAATTGTACCCAAAATAGATGTATCTGCTTTTAGTTATATCCCCACACTTTCAGGACATTAACGGGTGAAACGAAATCAATATTGCCAGCAGGAAAAAGGCTCGAAAAATCACGAGTTTCTTTCCAACAAATACATTATCCAATGAAAGGATCGAGGGTTCCAAGGAAGAGCTATTCATTCAACAGCCGTACTGGAAATGATTTCTTCGTCCGAGTGGTATATCTTAGCGTCCCCTGATCGACGAAGAAAAACTCGAGGGAAAATCGTGTGCGAGTTCATTCCGTTTCTCGAGCCGACCGGCATAAATCTTTGCCTCGACCTCGAAACTTCACGTTACGATCTACCACCATAGAGATGATGTATCGCTACGTAGGTGTGGCTCTACCCGATAAAGATATAATTGGGACTCCAAAGTGTGCACTGTTGCCCAACAGCACGTGATCATCGATCATTTCATCCAGGCTGTCCTTCATCCAATTATCTTCCAACCTTGTGTACATTTTAGACGCGTATGCTCCGTAATTGAAAAACTTGTTCTCAACTCGGCAGCTGCTTGGAATGTCTTCCGCAACGCCAGACGCTACGTGGAATAATCTCCTGTGATCTTAGCTTCAATGCTTGTACCAGTTTCTAGTTCGTCTTCGAATCAATTATTCTTCAGACGAAATTTGTTTTTGGTATCGGTTGCTTCGCCACTGGATTTCTGAAACAAAAAGTGTGGAGAAGTTGTAATGAAATCATTTGAATATAGAGAATCAATGGTATCACGCAATGAAATTGAAGTTGTTGTCGTGTAATAATCTTTTGTTTTCATGGTACATTGTTTTGTTGTTTTTATGATATCCAATTTTGTTGCTTTCATGGTATATCGTTCTGTTACTTTCATGGCACACTAATTTGTTGCTTTTATGGAACATCATTTTGCATTTTCACGCGATGTTGGTTTTGTCAAGATTCTGTGATATTTTTCTGTATGTTGGAGAAAATGGTAGACTTTCTCAAGGAAAATGGAAACGTAGGAAAAAGATCTTGCCAATTATTAATTTTTAGTTGATCAATTTTTTAATTTATAAATTTCCAGTATTAAGGTTGTAGAAACTTAGAAAATTTGGGAGTTTGTAATATTAAACATTTAAGAATTTGAAGGTAGCAAAATATGATTTTTTAAGAAAATGTGGAAATTCGAGAAATTTAAAGAAATGAGTACTTGGCAATGTAGTGGAACAAAACTGTCAAAATTTATGAATTTGGATACATAGAAATTTGATACTTTGAACGCTTAAAGCTTTAAAAATTCAACAATTCTAAATCGTAGAATTTTCAAAATTTGACAACTTGTATACTTGAAAATATAAAACTTTGAAAGATTACAAATTTGGGGATTTAAAAATTTGCCGTCTGAAGAATTTGAAAATTCAGTTCTCTAGAAACTGACATCTCAGAGAATTCAAAATATTGATAATTTGGAGATCGATAGGTTTCAAATTTAAAAATTAAAAAATTAAATTATCATAAATTTAAGAATTGAGAGATTTAAAAAATTAGAAACGTAGATAAAAATTAAGTGATTTAGTCGTTCAAAAAATTTGGAAAAATGGAAATTCAAAAACTTAGAAATTTAAAACTCCAAAAATCTGAAAATTTATAAATTTTTGAATTCAAATTTACATATCTAATCCTCCAAAATCAAATCCTATACATATAGCTGGAATCCTATACAGGGTGTCCCGCAATTAGTGTAGGTCCCGAAAAGGGGTGGTAGGTGGGGCGATTCTGAACAACTTTTTCCTTTGCCAAAATATTGGTTGAGGCTCCATTTTCGAGTTATTAGCAAAAAACACTGACCAATGAGAGCGCGCATAAACCGGGCGCGCGAAAGCGTGAGCGACAGCTTCGAATATGACGGCCGATCGTCGTCGTGAACAAATTTATCAATACCGCGTCGGTATAATGTCGGTATAACGTCGGTATAACGTCGGTATAGTAGAAAGCTGTTAGATGAAAGTTACATCGAATAATGAATAAAAAATCTGGATTATTCTTGAATTATCATTTATTCATGAATAAGAAATAACGAAATCAGTCCCTACTCACATAATCAGAATAAATCGAATTTATTCGATACGTTTATTCGTTACGGCAAAGAAATAACGGATAAAATATGGAAAATTATTTTTGTTCGATATTGTGATGATGAAAAAGAACAAATTCTCATTTTTAAAAAATTAAATAACTTTTCTATTCAACAAATAAAAATTTGAATTGAATAATTAATAAATTTAAATGTAACTCACCCATTGAACTGCAAATAATCACGATGAAAATGCATCTCTGTCACTGGGCCAATCCACCGATCCCTACTGTTCTCATAAATAATAGAAACTCTGAACAAACTCTCAAGAAACTTCACTGTCACCTATCACTGTCACCCTTTATTATTAGTTTTCATTATCACTTTTTTCTGTTATTTTTCACTAATTTTCACTAATTTTCACTCTGAGTTCAACACATAAATACGACGAATGAAAACACATAAACGAATATTCAGAAATAATTTAAACTATATTATCTTGAAAGCAAGAAAACAGAATTTTTGATTAAAAACAACGATACATTTTATTTCAGCACGTATCTTTCGACAATAAACGATGACTGTCGATCGACGCCGCAGTCGTTCAACAGATCATCGTTGCATGGCAACCGTTCGCGACGTATGCCTCGCGATCGAAAACGAAATCGCGATCCGTGGCCAGTCTAACAATGTCTTCTAATAAAATACAATATAATATCGATTCCTCAATTCGGATACCTTATAATGAGAATATAGCGTATTGTTAAACATACATATCTATGAATAATCGTTCACGCGTTTTCATTCGGTCCGTTTACCGGTCGTGCTTATGTTGTGCAATTATTAGAAAGAGACAGTGAAATAAATTGAGAGTTCATTGACCCTGCTAGGATATCAGCTGTTGATGCTCTGATCGGTGGATCTACCCGGTGACATAAATATTTTTTATCGAAGCTAGTTTTTTCATGAATCAATGGGTAAGTTTTATTTAAGTTGTTTCCGTATTGTTAAAATTATACGTACGCAGCAATTGATTTATTTCACTTCAATGAGGTACTGCATTACATATTTTATTCCAATTTTATCCTATTTCGTAGGGAAGGTACTCATTCGTTTTGAAACGTGAATTTATTCATTTGCTTCATTAGAATAATCGACAGAATGAATTTTCGTGAATTTATTCTTTTTCTTTTTTGAAGGCTTAAAATAAATACAAGATACTTGGTTTGGGTAAACAACAACTAATTGGTTTATTTCTCATTCACGAATTATGAAGAACTTAATATTATTCTTAACTTCTTAATTCATTATTCAATTTAACTTTCACCTAATAGCTTCCTGTTATACCGACGATATACCGACGTTATACCGACGGTATCGATACATTTGTTCACGACGACGATCAGCCGTCATATTCGAAGCTGTCGCTCACGCTTTCGCGCGCCCGGTCTATGCACGCTCTCATTGGTCAGTGTTTTTTGCTAATAACTCGAAAATGGAGCCTCAACCAATATTTTGGCAAAGGAAAAAGTTGTTCAAAATCGCCCCACCTACCACCCCTTTTCGGGTCCTACACTAATTGCGGGACACCCTGTATAGCACCCGAGTATACACAGCTGGCTTTGCGCAATTCAGTGCCATGAAATTAGTTACTTAAATAATCATGACACTTAGCTAAGCAGTTCAGACAGCTATGTTGTTACTGAAATTATAAATTTTGGAAACAACATAATATACCACGATATAGAGGGCACAATGGAACAATTTTTGACAGATTTTTATAAATACTGTGAAATAAAGAATGAGCTTTTCAAAGTTCAGTAAAAAGTTACTGATGTGCCATTTTTTTAAATTCCAATTTTATGTAGTAACTGTAATAAATAAATTACATAATTCGATACTTTTCTTTTAACAAGTTTGACTCCGCATATCAACCGTGACAAATAAGAAAATATTTTAAGTACTAATTGTTGTGTCGTGCTTTTCGCAATATTTTTTGAATGCAGCACGATTGTTGCACCCAATGTGACGGGTGAACACGATGATGTATAAAATAGGTTTTAAAGAGATTCACAAATTACTTAGATTGCTGAATGAGTTTTATTCAGCTTAGGTTGTGTTAGATTTTAAAGTAAACTTGATAAGAGTTCGGTTGATTCTGATTTTTGTACATTTCGGTAGGTGTGAAGAAAACAATTTTTTGTAATAGAGTGGTGGTTGTACCAATCGCAGGGTGTGTTGTAGAGGGATGAAACGGATGGAAGGAGGAAGTAGAAGGTAGAGGGAAGAAGGCTAGGCTAACGGTTAGGATGTGCAGGTACTCGGAAAAAATTCTAATTTTTAGGGACCGGTTTATAGTACGACGGTTAATTATGGTTGATCTCGCCTAAAAATTATGGTGCCCTAAAACAATTTGAGTTTTTCCCTGACGTCACGTACAGTTGTAAATGGTTTAGGTTTATATACACTATAAAGACACTACGCTAATTTTACTTAATAGTCAAATTAATTTGAGTTAGAAATTATAAATTGCATTTGAACTTAAAATTACTAATTGCTGTTATATCTGGATACTTAACTGACATCCTCCTAACTTTTTCTTTAAGTACTTTTTACTATAATATTATTATATAATGTTGAGAAATAAAATCTATGAAATTTCATATCCATAATACCAGGTTGTAATGTATAGACATTAGGCCAACAACGCATCAATAAAGGACCACTACTTTAAAAAGGTGACACCCGGAATGCAAGTATTAACTTTGAAGTAATTGATATATAATTTATAGTAATTTATGCACCCTCTTTAAACTTTGTACCTGATGTATATAGAATAAATATTAGAATGTAAAAGAAGCTCAAAAGGAAGAGGTACCGATATCAACCCACGAGTTGGCGCGTGAAGAGGCTGACCCATTTGTTTAGTTACGGCTCCAATTGGTCAGAAAAGAAAAATGGATGCATCGACTCACACATATTGGTGACGGTAGCACTATAGTGCAGATTACGTTCAGCAGTTATTATTGCTTTTCTTATTTGTCGAAATGTAACGTTGGAAGTGTTTATGGTGGGGATATAGCTTCTTTTGCTTTGGGACCTTCTCATGCGCCAACTCGTGGGTTTACATCTGTACCTGTCTCAAGATAAAACAAAAGACAGTCAGAAGTGACGCGAATAATATAAAACATAGATGGCACACGCTTCTTCAGCATGCAATAAATTTACATACAAATGTCAAACGACTTCAAAGTATATGTCGACACACGTCGTTCTTTTGATATTAATCTTTCGCTTCAACAATTCTCAACAACTACAAAGGAATTTGCAATTTCAGTTTTCGAAGGAGTTACGGTACCGAGCATCACTGATCAAAAGACTGTTTGCACAATCTTTTATTTACATAGCAAATTTGCAATCGTTCTTACGGCTCAGAACACATTGCGTAGGTACGGTTTACGCAGTTAGTGGAACGTTTATTAACGTCAACAGAACTTCGCTTGTTCGATTCGTTGATGTTAAGATCACGGTAAGTGCGTTGTCGGCAAAGCTCCGTTTCCCTTACGCTTCTCATTAGCTTAGTGTAGGAAACTTGAGATGCTTGTTACTCGAAGCCTGAGACCTGCGAGAATCACGTCAGTTTGTCGCTTTTGCTTTGTATGTACAATAAAAGCATGTCGCACTTAAGATCACTTTGTCGAGCACGACAAAGTGTGACTATTTAACAACGAAAATGACAAGACGAAAATTATGATATCAGAGACACAGCTTTGTAACATATTTTCCCACTCAAAATAAAATAAGGAAAATTTTGTGAAACTTGGAATTATTAATATATTTAAAGGGAAGTTCTCTTTCTTTTGTATTTTGTAGTGAGCAAATCAAGCACCTGTTGAATAGGTCGCTTTTCTTTATTTCAGAGGTTTTTAATTTCAAATTTAGGGATTTCTGAATTTATATGTCTAGAAATTTTTAATTTTGGAAATTTGGAAATTAATAAATTTACAAAATTCAGTATATAAATTACTTTACACATTTTTTTATTTTTAAATTTTTGTAATTTAACAGTTTTCAAATTTTCAAACTTAGAGCTTTATACATTTTCCAGAAATTTAGCAACTTAGAAATTAAAAAATTTAGAAATATAGAAATATCAAATTCGAAATTTTCGAGTTATTTAATTCTTAAATTTAGAATTTTCATAAATTTGTTACTGGAATAATTGCTAATTTGCTAATTTGCTAATTTGCTAATTTGTTAATTTGATAAATTGCTAAATTGCTAAATTGCTAAATTGATAATTTTATCACTTGACCATTTGATAATCTGGAATTTGAGAATTGAAAAATTTAGAAGCATAGAATTTTCAAATAAATAAAAATTACTAGTTTAGTATAAGTATATAAATTAGTTGTCAGTACCATAATAACAATTACCCCATAAAAGATTTCCCAATCTCCGTACAAAATAATACATTATAAACCTTTAAAATAACAATATACAAATAAAAATCTGAGTTTCGTTAATATCATTTTTCCAACAACCGCAGTCAAATATCAAATTTAATGTTCGTTTCATTGATTCGTTAGTCTCTAAAGCGACCAAAGAAATTTCCTTCCGGAGCAAACAAATCTTTCCATAAATCGTCCGACCGAATGCAAGCAGATTTTCTGAAAATTCTATCGTACATACCCTCATAACGGGCCGCTTTTAAAAAGAGAAACGCTCGACTTAGCGTCATAACCAGCATCCGGCAGTCAGCACGTAGGACGAATTGCACGGTATTTCGAAGGTTTACACGGGGAATTCTGCATCTTGGCGAGGACAATGGAAAGCTCAAGACCGTGATTAAGCAGCGAAGAGGTAGTATGTGTACTCTAGCCTTGAAACAAGAGCACCCGAAACGAGCTAGGTTCGCGTCTTTGGTCCCATCTGGACTAGCCGTGTCAAGCGGCTCGTATGGTCTCAACAGTCTCTGTATCCAAGTCTATTGGTCCTGCTACACTGAAAACGACTATATAGTGGGTCAGGTAAACGATGACTG
This sequence comes from Megachile rotundata, assembly GCF_050947335.1. NCBI lineage: Eukaryota > Metazoa > Arthropoda > Insecta > Hymenoptera > Megachilidae > Megachile > Megachile rotundata. The sequence continues at coordinate 6,745 of NW_027475080.1, read as the reverse complement.
GAAACAGAAACCCACGAATTCGCGGAGTTTCAAGCTTTTAGAACAATGGCAACTTGTCCGCTTGCCTGGATCTCTCGTGGATTAGGTGGGAAATGCCTGTCCCGGTATACACGTCTGATAAATAGTTCCTTCTTCGTATAATTCTGGGATTCACTGTATTGACCTCTGTGCAAATAGCTGGGCTCATGAAAGAACATTGTTGTAGTCCTTAAACTATTAGAGTCTTGCAATCAAATAATGTTAGATAATGTGACACAAGTTGATAAAATGTTCACTGTAAAAATAACATCGTATAGAACAGTTTACCCCATTACTGTTGTTGGTTAGGCACAAGTGATTGTAACGCTGTCTCTACCAGTTTCTGTCATAGTATAGTAGCGAATAAATAATATCCCACCGTTGGGGCGTAGAAGGCGGCGTCTTCCAAGAGTGAGTATAACATTTGTCAACCAATGGCACTACCGTGCAGTTAAGGAGTATATACATAGCATATTATGTCTCATAGGGAATCTTCCTCACTTCTGTACTTGCTTAAACGGCCCGGGCCTATATTTCCTATCTACTGTAAACGCATCTTAAGTCTCTGAGAGGTAAAAGGGTTTTGTGTGGTAACTAGTCGAAACTACGTAGTCATAAATTGGTTTTAATTCATGCTTCACACTGACGTAGCACAAGTGCTTTAGGTACTTTTATGTCATGTTAGTTTCTATCAGAATCTACTTCAAAATCGGACATTGTTTTCTGTAATAGTAACTCACTTATTTTATATTAAGATTATTATCCATAATATTTCTTTTGCCCATAATAAGAATTTATACAGCCATTTTACTGTACTTTAAACTGCAAGCTTGATAAGTACTGTTTTACATTACGTTAATGTCATCCAGCTGTCTGACTTCATTTCCGATGTCGGTTACTACATTTTTAGAACAGGTATCATAAACGTTACACTTCTGCAATCAATAAGTACTTCACGTAACGCTTAAGTGGATACGATTTATGGTATTTTTTAACCGACTTCGAAAAAGGAGGAGGTTACTCAATTCGATCAGTATATTTTTTTTTTTTTTTTTTTTATTATTTTTTTTTTCTATGTGTGCCCGCCTATTACGCCTAGCTGGATGCACCGATCGGAACGAAACCTTTTGCATCTGGTAGATTCTGACTCCCCATTGGTACCATTATCAAAAAATTTTTCATTTTTCAATTGCAAAGTGTTGTTATTGCAAAAAAACCGACAACTTTTGAAATAAACTTTTCTCGATTTTAGTGCGCTTTTAATATCTTATCACGGACATAATTCTGAACAATTTTGTTCATATAAAAATTTCGCGGAAAGCTTTAGTTTTCGAGATATTAGCGAAAAATTGTTGAAAAGTTTTGAAATCAACTTTGGACGATTTTAATGTCCTTTTAATATGTTATCAGGGGCACGATTCTGAACAACTTTTTCCTTATCCGCAATTAAGGGGAAGCTTTAGTTTTCGAGTTATTAGCGAAAAACTATTGTTACTAATATATCGAATTCTGCGTACGCCTTCGTGTCTCTGGTGGTGTATGAGTCAACATGCAGTCGCCGATTTTCTACTGTTTCTACAAACACGTCTTGCCGGCCGATAAAAACCGTGAAATAAAATAATTTTAAGAAAAAAAATACGCCGACTTCGAAATGCACTAAAAAGTATAAAATAACTTCTATTTCCTAATGAAGTAATTTCTATTTCATTCAATCATACAATTACGTAACAGATATGAATGAAACCTATTTACTCGTTAGGTAGTATATTAAATACATTTCAACCTTTTCGGAGGCGGCGCAAAATTAAAAGATTTTCTTGAACATGTCAACTTTTGGACAGCCGAACATAAGCAAAGCTTGTATAGCTATTTTTTTGTCTATACATATAACTCGACAGCACGCCGTGAAATAGGTGCTAGTGCGTATAGAATGTATAGTATTTTTAATTATGCGCCGCCTCCGAAAAGGTTGAAATGTATTTAATATACTACCTAACGAGTAAATAGGTTTCATTCATATCTGTTACGTAATTGTATGATTGAATGAAATAGAAATTACTTCATTAGGAAATAGAAGTTATTTTATACTTTTTAGTGCATTTCGAAGTCGGCGTATTTTTTTTCTTAAAATTATTTTATATCGTAAGCACTCGAAGAAATTCTGACGTAGGTTTGAGTTGGTTTTTAATGTATCAACGGAGGACCAACAGCGGCATCGTTATCGGTCTTTTTCCGCTCTTTTTAACTTATCGTTTTCTACCAATGCGCATTACGAAGATACTTGGCAGGATGAACATTCGACTCGATGGTTTTCGATGTTGAAGTGGATGAAGGCCTGCGGTACATAAGCCTGGTCCATTAATCAGCTCGCAAACGGCATTTCGCAAGCCTCGAGCTTGCGACTCGAGCTCTCCGTATTGGCTAGTCTGCCTTTTGAAAATTTATAAAAGCTCGGCGAAGCTTGATGTTCTTACGATAAGATGCCGTGTCACCGAAACGCGAGCGCTTTCCTCGTCAATACAAAATATTTACTTCACACAATAGAACATTTTTGGAGTCATTTCAAATCTGAATGTCTTATAAATTAATTTGTGCAACTGTTCTTATTTGGACAAGAAAAACAAGAAAAACTTGTGCAAAATAATTAATTTTAATTAAGTGTGTAACTGGGTAATAATTATGTAATAATTAAAAAATATACTCTGTGCATATATATATTGAATGAAAAGAGGTTCTTTAATTATATAGTAAATGGTTATGATGAATTAAATTAATTAGATTAATATGAATTAAAACAGATGATTTGAACATATAACACTGATGTTATTTGCTATATGCATTTAAAAAATTTGTCGACGCTTGAACAACATATTTTTCTCAAATTTCAAGTATAGCATTATTTTCAAAATACATGTTATTTTAAAGTAAATATTTTCTTTTATTTAAACCTGTTTACTGTTTACTGTGCGACAAAATGTGTAAGTCATACTAATTTTCTAACTAATAACTTTAATTTAAGTGGTAAATAATAAAATATGTATAATAGCAACATTTTTCCATCGTTTAACAGGATATAAAAGTTATAACGAACATCAGACATTTATTACAGAATGTTATGATCGAAAGTTGCTTACTTACTGAAGTAAGCAATATATTAAACTAAAAATAGCCATTTTTCATTGAGGGATCTGAAAGACTACTCTATTGCGTAATAAACTGCGGCCACGTGTTACCTAATTTATTAAGGAAATCATAATAAGAATTTAATATAACTTTATCGCTAATGAGGGGTGCATACTTTATGGCCTGAAATAAATTTCAAATTTATCAACATGATTTTTGTTAGTAGCTGAATAATTGAATAAAAAAGTTGTAGGTTGCATTACTGTTGTATTGTAATTACTTTTTAAGGTATTAAGTTTAAGTTAAATGATCCAATTCTGAATAATTGCAATTATAGTGCTCCTTATTTATGTTTGTTCTCGCAACGATGTGCAAACTTTTTAATTATCTGAAATATCTAAGTAGTCTAAACATAGATGTATTTACGTGAAAAATTTACATAGATGTATTTGTCAATTTACAAAATTTGGAAATTCTGAATTTCTGAATTTCTGAATTTCTGAATTTCTGAATTTCTGAATTTCTGAATTTCTGAATTTCTGAATTTCCGAATTTCTGAATTTCTGAATTTCTGAATTTCTGAATTTCTGAATTTCTAAGTTTCTATTCTTCTAAGTTTCTAAGTTTCTAAATTTCTAAATTCTTGAATTCCTTAATATTTAAATTTTTTAATTTTAAATTGCATTTATTTAAAATTTCAGATAATTTGTAAACAGTAAACAAATATTATTTATTATGATATTAAGCACATTATGAAGATGTCTGATGAGCTTGAACGTGAAATATGCATTTATTTTAAAAACGAATACGAAAAACATATAATTTAAACAACTCACTAGACAAAATTTCTATAAGCACTTATTTTGATCTCTTAACCCATAAAATCAGATTAGTGTTTTTTCATACTCCACAATTAAATGAAGGAAAGAAAAAGGCTGAAGCCATAATAATTTTACTTGAATGTGCAATGTGACATCAAATATTGAAATATTACGCAAAATTCATAAATATTACTGGAACAAAATAAATGAAACCGAAATAAAAATTCAACGTTCCAACGTCTCATTATCTCAGGGGCCAATGATCATAGCAGACTTGGCCCTTATAAAATCAATCAATCAATCATTATCTCAGTCGGTAACAATTACAAACTTCATCGATATCAAAGAAGGAATGACTATAAGAGTTCACATAAAAAATCTATGAAGAAACTACTGAAATTTCCCTGACTGCAGGTCTAAAATTTGGCTGCTACTCTCCCGATTACAACAATAAACAAAGAATATAACTACAAGAGCTTATATAAGAAATTCATAGACTAACCATGGAAATTTTCCCGACTGCAGATCTAAAATTCGACTGCTACTCTCTCGATTAAAAATTGAACGCAAGAACGATGCTGGATGGTGTTAAATTACTGAAACAATGTGATAGTAGGGGACTTCGTAATTCTCTTTCAAGGGGATGTTGGAAAATTTAGTTTCCTGGAGTCAAATCGCTTGTCTCGCGAGACTAGAAAGTCGAGGTAGTTGAGAAAACTTCTAGACGAATCGTTCAAACTCGTAGAGCTTACAGTAAGATATCCGGTTGCTCATTCTTTGTTCAGAAGTGTACGACTTGATAAAATACCCCGTATCGTAGCAGAAGCATACCTTCCACCTGTTCCTTTTCCCCTTTTATGCGAGCATTAATCTTTCGTGCCGTATATTTTTCAACGCTTCCACCACAAGGTTCGAGGTGTTCCTAACTTTAACGAGTTACCGTAGGTGTGCAGATAATTGCTCGTCGCGTATGATTTATTGCTTGTTGTTTTATTGAATTATGCTCATCGCCCGCGCCACGCGGAAAACCGCTAATAAAAATTGAAAGAAAACATGCGCGATTTAGCTTTATGTGCTAAATCCTTTCATTTTTTTTTCGTTAAAATAATTAACCGTTTAAACAATTTATTTGCAACTTTTCTTGTTAGAATAATCAAAAGTTTAAGTACATCTGTAACTTTTTTGTTAGAACAATTAAAAGTTTGGGCAGTGTATTTGTAAGTTTTTTTGTTAGAACAGTTAATGTTATCTGAAAGAATTACTAAGGTCGTTTGTATCAACAAGTGTCATTTATCAATTACTGTTTTGAGTTCACAAGTTTATTAGGAATTAATTTAACATTGATGGTATTATATAAAATGAGTTTTGTTTATTTTTATTTAAGAAGAGGTTTTGCATTATTGTTCATACATACATATAATGAAAGTAGAGCGCAATCAGTTATAGGTTAACATTGTATTATATTCATTATAGAAAATGACAAATAATTAGATCATTAATAATTAGTCATTTAAAATGTTAGATAATTGTAGTTTCATTAATTAATTGTTACTTGCGAGTGTATATAATCGTTTTCATTATGGCGGTCTAAAAGTTAATGTTATGCAGTCACAGATATTTCAAATTTTGTTCATTTTCAGATTAAGAAGTATTGCAATTTTTTATTTTTAAAGTTTGAACTGTAGGGATTTTTAAATTTAATAGTTTGGTGATTTGAATGTGTGGAATATACAATTGTGATATTTAGATAATATCTATTTATGTATCTGAGGAAATTGGATATTTACAGATTTAGTCATTTGATGAAATCTAGATACATAAAATTATTAATATTTACAAATTTGAAGTTTCCTAAGCTTGGAAATTTGGTAATTTCACAAATCACAAATTTAAGTCGATAGCGCAAGATTTTAATTTAGAAACTTAGAAATTTAGAAGTTTAAAAATTTTTAAGTATGATAATTATTAAATTTTGAAATTTGACAGTTTATAATTTTATATAATAGTTTAATAGTTTAAACTAATCTTAATAGTTAATAATTTAAATTTAAAATATGTAAATAAAAAATTTTCAAATATTCAAGTTCTCCAACTTTCGAGATAAACAATTTAGGAATTTTGAATTAAGAATAATTTGTACAGTCTTAAATGTATTGCGTGCCATGTATTACGTACATATCAAGTTTTAATTTCACCTTTCGACCTACAAAGTTTTAAAACATCTATTGTAAGAACCTCTGTTCTTCAGTATTAATTATTGCGAAGGCTATAGATACATTTTGAAAATAAAACTGGTAAACTGGCACAATCGCAGTCAAGAGATCTTAATTAAATAACTTTGTCACATTTTCATTACAGTCTTTAATAGACACATAACGCATTATTAAATTTTTGTTCCATTTTGAAGAAATTGACTTCCGTTGGTTAATCTTATTATAGCGGTAATGAAGGTACACTTTATATTTTCACTTACAGGTAATCGGAAGTAGTAAGTATGATAAGAAATATCTTTGCACATACCGGATGTCCTATTCCATTCACTTATCGTAAATACACATTAAACTGATGATGCCACACAAAAGTTCTTATTTTAAGTTCCTATTTTATTTTCTTCTAAGTAACGATTTTCGGAGATGCGAATGAAAGTTTCACAGAGAGGACAAATAAAACTTTTTTATGGAACTGCATGTCTATCTCCATATAAATACATTTTCTGTAACTTCTGTGTAAAGAGCTTATGTCAAAGCACAATATCAATAAAATCAACTGTTTTCGGAACATCT
>NW_027475079.1:0-15222 GCF_050947335.1 Megachile rotundata | reverse complement strand
AAGAGTAATAAGTATAGTAATTGTCGTTATATCGATCATATAACCATAATATGGCTAATAGCATGAGTTAGATTGATAATAATAAGAGTAATGAGTATAGTAATTGTCGTTCTATCGATCATATCTGCATAATGTGGTTAATAATATGAGTTAGATAGATAATAGTGAGTGCAATAAATATAGTAATTGTCGTTCTATCGCTCATATAAGCACAATATGGCTAGTAATATGAGTTAGATTGATAATAATAAGAGTAATAAGTATAGTAATTGTCGTTCTATCGATCATATAAGCATAGTATGGCTAATAATATGAGTTAGATTGATTATAATAAGTGTAATAAGTATAGTAATTGTCGTTCGATCGATCATATCTGCATAATATGGTTAATAATATGAGTTAGATTGATAATAATAAGAGTAATAAGTATAGTAATTGTTGTTCTCTCGATCATATAAGCATAATATGGCTAATAATATGAGTTAGAGTGATAATACTAAGAGTGGTGAGTATAGTAATTCTCATTCTATCGATCATATAAGCATAATATGGCTAATAATATGAGTTAGATTGATAATAATAACAGTAATAAGTATAGTAATTTTAGTTCTATCGATAATATAAGCATAATATGGGTAATAATATGAGTTTGATTGATAATACTATGAGTAGTGAGTATAGTAATTCTCGTTCTATCGATCATATAAGCATAATATGGCTAATAATATGAGTTAGATTGATAATAATAAGAGTAATGAGTATAGTAATTGTAGTTCTATCGATCATTTAAGCATAATATGGCTAATAATATGAGTTAGATTGATAATAATAAGAGTAATGAGTATAGTAATTGTCGCTCTGTCGATCATATCTGCATAATATGGTTAATAATATGAGTTAGATTGATAATAGTGAGTGTAATAAATATAGTAATTGTCGTTCTATCGCTCATATAAGCACAATATGGCTAATAATATGAGTTAGATTGATAATAATAAGAGTAATAAGTATAGTAATTGTCGTTCTATCGATCATATAAGCATAATATGGCTAATAATATGAGTTAGATTGATAATAATAAGAGTAATAAGTACAGTAATTGTTGTTCTCTCGATCATATATGCATAATACGGCTAATAATATGAGTTAGAGTGATAATACTAAGAGTAGTGAGTATAGTAATTCTCATTCTATCGATCATATAAGCCAAATATGGCTAATAATATGACTTAGATTGATAATAATAACAGTAATAAGTATAGTAATTGTCGTTCTATCGATAATATAAGCATAATATGGCTAATAATATGAGTTTGATTGATAATACTAAGAGTAGTGAGTATAGTAATTGTCGTTCTATCGATCATATAAGCATAATATGGCTAATAATATGAGTTAGATTGATAATAATAAGAGTAATGAGTATAGTAATTGTCGTTCTATCGATCATATAAGCATAATATGGCTAATAATATGAGTTAGATTGATAATAATAAGAGTAATAAGCATAGTAATTGTCGTTCTATCGATCATATATGCATAATATGGCTAATAATATGAGTTAGATTGATAATAATATCAGTAATAAGTATAGTAATTGTCGTTCTATCGATAATATAAGCATAATATGGCTAATAATATGAGTTAGACTGATAATACTAAGAGTAGTGAGTATAGTAATTGTCGTTCTATCGATCATATCTGCATAATATGGTTAATAATATGAGTTAGATAGATAATAGTGAGTGCAATAAATATAGTAATTGTCGTTCTATCGCTCATATAAGCACAATATGGCTAATAATATGAGTTAGATTGATAATACTAAGAGTAGTGAGTATAGTAATGGTCGTTCTATCGATCATATAAGCATAATATGGCTAATAATATGAGTTAGATTGATAACAATAAGAGTAATGAGTATAGTAATTGTAGGTCTATCGATCATATAAGCATAATATGGCTAATAATATGAGTCAGATTCATAATAATAACAGTAATAAGTATAGTAATTGTCGTTCTATCGATCATTTAAGCATAATATGGCTAATAATATGAGTTAGGTTGATAATAATAAGAGTAACAAGTATAGCAAATGTCGTGCTATCGATCATATCTGCATAATATGGTTAATAATATGAGTTAGATTGATAATAGTGAGTGTAATAAGTATAGTAATTGTCGTTCTATCGATAATATAAGCATAATATGGCTAATAATATGAGTTAGATTGATAATACTAAGAGTAGTGAGTATAGTAATTGTCGTTCTATCGATCATATAAGCATAATATGGCTAATAATATGAGTTAGATTTATGATAATAAGAGTAATAAGTATAGTAATTGTCGTTCTATCGATCATATAAGCACAATATGGCTAATAATATGAGTTAGATTGATAATAATAAGAGTAATAAGTATAGTAATCGTCGTTCTATCGATTATATCTGCATAATATGGTTAATAATATGAGTTAGATTGATAATAATAAGAGTAATAAGTATAGTAATTGTCGTTATATCGATCATATAACCATAATATGGCTAATAGCATGAGTTAGATTGATAATAATAAGAGTAATGTGTATAGTAATTGTCGTTCTATCGATCATATAAGCATAATATGGCTAATAATATGAGTTAGGTTGATAATAATAAGAGTAACAAGTATAGCAAATGTCGTGCTATCGATCATATCTGCATAATATGGTTAATAATATGAGTTAGATTGATAATAGTGAGTGTAATAAGTATAGTAATTGTCGTTCTATCGATAATATAAGCATAATATGGCTAATAATATGAGTTAGATTGATAATACTAAGAGTAGTGAGTATAGTAATTGTCGTTCTATCGATCATATAAGCATAATATGGCTAATAATATGAGTTAGATTTATGATAATAAGAGTAATAAGTATAGTAATTGTCGTTCTATCGATCATATAAGCACAATATGGCTAATAATATGAGTTAGATTGATAATAATAAGAGTAATAAGTATAGTAATCGTCGTTCTATCGATTATATCTGCATAATATGGTCAATAATATGAGTTAGATTGATAATAATAAGAGTAATAAGTATAGTAATTGTCGTTATATCGATCATATAACCATAATATGGCTAATAGCATGAGTTAGATTGATAATAATAAGAGTAATGAGTATAGTAATTGTCGTTCTATCGATTATATCTGCATAATATGGTTAATAATATGAGTTAGATTGATAATAATAAGAGTAATAAGTATAGTAATTGTCGTTATATCGATCATATAACCATAATATGGCTAATAGCATGAGTTAGATTGATAATAATAAGAGTAATGAGTATAGTAATTGTCGTTCTATCGATCATATCTGCATAATGTGGTTAATAATATGAGTTAGATAGATAATAGTGAGTGCAATAAATATAGTAATTGTCGTTCTATCGCTCATATAAGCACAATATGGCTAGTAATATGAGTTAGATTGATAATAATAAGAGTAATAAGTATAGTAATTGTCGTTCTATCGATCATATAAGCATAGTATGGCTAATAATATGAGTTAGATTGATAATAATAAGAGTAATGAGTATAGTAATTTTAGTTCTATCGATCATATCTGCTTAATATGATTAATAATATGAGTTAGATTGATAATAATAAGTGTAATAAGTATAGTAATTGTCGTTCGATCGATCATATCTGTATAATATGGTTAATAATATGAGTTAGATAGATAATAGTGAGTGCAATAAATATAGTAATTGTCGTTCTATCGCTCATATAAGCACAATATGGCTAATAATATGAGTTAGATTGATAATACTAAGAGTAGTGAGTATAGTAATGGTCGTTCTATCGATCATATAAGCATAATATGGCTAATAATATGAGTTAGATTGATAACAATAAGAGTAATGAGTATAGTAATTGTAGTTCTATCGATCATATCTGCTTAATATGATTAATAATATGAGTTAGAATGATAATAATAAGAGTAATAAGTATAGTAATTGCCGTTCTATCGATCATATCTGTATAATATGGTTAATAATATGAGTTAGGTTGATAATAATAAGAGTAATGAGTATAGTAATTGTAGGTCTACCGATCATATAAGCATAATATGGCTAATAATATGAGTCAGATTCATAATAATAACAGTAATAAGTATAGTAATTGTCGTTCTATCGATCATTTAAGCATAATATGGCGAATAATATGAGTTGGGTTGATAAAAATAAGAATAATAAGTATAGTAATTGTCGTTCTATCGATCATATATGCATAATATGGCTAATAATATAAGTTAGATTGATAATAATAAGAGTAATGAGTATAGTAATTGTCGTTCTATCGATCATATAAGCATAATATGGCTAATAATATGAGTTAGATTGATAATAATAAGAGTAATAAGCATAGTAATTGTCGTTCTATCGATCATATATGCATAATATGGCTAATAATATGAGTTAGATTGATAATAATAACAGTAATAAGTATAGTAATTGTCGTTCTATCGATAATATAAGCATAATATGGCTAATAATATGAGTTAGACTGATAATACTAAGAGTAGTGAGTATAGTAATTGTCGTTCTATCGATCATATCTGCATAATATGGTTAATAATATGAGTTAGATAGATAATAGTGAGTGCAATAAATATAGTAATTGTCGTTCTATCGCTCATATAAGCACAATATGGCTAATAATATGAGTTAGATTGATAATACTAAGAGTAGTGAGTATAGTAATGGTCGTTCTATCGATCATATAAGCATAATATGGCTAATAATATGAGTTAGATTGATAACAATAAGAGTAATGAGTATAGTAATTGTAGTTCTATCGATCATATCTGCTTAATATGATTAATAATATGAGTTAGAATGATAATAATAAGAGTAATAAGTATAGTAATTGCCGTTCTATCGATCATATCTGCATAATATGGTTAATAATATGAGTTAGATTGATAATAGTGAGTGTAATAAGTATAGTAATTGTCGTTCTATCGATCATATAAGCATAATATGGCTAATAATATGAGTTAGTTTGATAATAATAAGTGTAATAAGTATAGTAATTGTCGTTCTATCGATCATAATTGCATAATATGGTTAATAATATGAGTTAGATTGATAATAATAAGAGCAATGCGTATACTAATTGTCGTACTGTCGATCATATAAGCATAATATGGCTAATAATATGAGTTAGATTGATAATAATAAGTGTAATAAGTATAGTAATTGTCGTTCTATCGATCATATAAGCACAATATGGCTAATAATATGAGTTAGATTGATAATAATAAGAGTAATAAGTATAGTAATCGTCGTTCTATCGATTATATCTGCATAATATGGTTAATAATATGAGTTAGATTGATAATAATAAGAGTAATAAGTATAGTAATTGTCGTTATATCGATCATATAACCATAATATGGCTAATAGCATGAGTTAGATTGATAATAATAAGAGTAATGTGTATAGTAATTGTCGTTCTATCGATCATATAAGCATAATATGGCTAATAATATGAGTTAGGTTGATAATAATAAGAGTAACAAGTATAGCAAATGTCGTGCTATCGATCATATCTGCATAATATGGTTAATAATATGAGTTAGATTGATAATAGTGAGTGTAATAAGTATAGTAATTGTCGTTCTATCGATAATATAAGCATAATATGGCTAATAATATGAGTTAGATTGATAATACTAAGAGTAGTGAGTATAGTAATTGTCGTTCTATCGATCATATAAGCATAATATGGCTAATAATATGAGTTAGATTTATGATAATAAGAGTAATAAGTATAGTAATTGTCGTTCTATCGATCATATAAGCACAATATGGCTAATAATATGAGTTAGATTGATAATAATAAGAGTAATAAGTATAGTAATCGTCGTTCTATCGATTATATCTGCATAATATGGTCAATAATATGAGTTAGATTGATAATAATAAGAGTAATAAGTATAGTAATTGTCGTTATATCGATCATATAACCATAATATGGCTAATAGCATGAGTTAGATTGATAATAATAAGAGTAATGAGTATAGTAATTGTCGTTCTATCGATTATATCTGCATAATATGGTTAATAATATTAGTTAGATTGATAATAATAAGAGTAATAAGTATAGTAATTGTCGTTATATCGATCATATAACCATAATATGGCTAATAGCATGAGTTAGATTGATAATAATAAGAGTAATGAGTATAGTAATTGTCGTTCTATCGATCATATCTGCATAATGTGGTTAATAATATGAGTTAGATAGATAATAGTGAGTGCAATAAATATAGTAATTGTCGTTCTATCGCTCATATAAGCACAATATGGCTAGTAATATGAGTTAGATTGATAATAATAAGAGTAATAAGTATAGTAATTGTCGTTCTATCGATCATATAAGCATAGTATGGCTAATAATATGAGTTAGATTGATAATAATAAGAGTAATGAGTATAGTAATTTTAGTTCTATCGATCATATCTGCTTAATATGATTAATAATATGAGTTAGATTGATAATAATAAGTGTAATAAGTATAGTAATTGTCGTTCGATCGATCATATCTGTATAATATGGTTAATAATATGAGTTAGATAGATAATAGTGAGTGCAATAAATATAGTAATTGTCGTTCTATCGCTCATATAAGCACAATATGGCTAATAATATGAGTTAGATTGATAATACTAAGAGTAGTGAGTATAGTAATGGTCGTTCTATCGATCATATAAGCATAATATGGCTAATAATATGAGTTAGATTGATAACAATAAGAGTAATGAGTATAGTAATTGTAGTTCTATCGATCATATCTGCTTAATATGATTAATAATATGAGTTAGAATGATAATAATAAGAGTAATAAGTATAGTAATTGCCGTTCTATCGATCATATCTGCATAATATGGTTAATAATATGAGTTAGATTGATAATAGTGAGTGTAATAAGTATAGTAATTGTCGTTCTATCGATCATATAAGCATAATATGGCTAATAATATGAGTTAGATTGATAATAATAAGTGTAATAAGTATAGTAATTGTCGTTCTATCGATCATAATTGCATAATATGGTTAATAATATGAGTTAGATTGATAATAATAAGAGCAGTGCGTATACTAATTGTCGTACTGTCGATCATATAAGCATAATATGGCTAATAATATGAGTTAGATTGATAATAATAAGTGTAATAAGTATAGTAATTGTCGTTCGATCGATCATATCTGCATAATATGGTTAATAATATGAGTTAGGTTGATAATAATAAGAGTAATGAGTATAGTAATTGTAGGTCTATCGATCATATAAGCATAATATGGCTAATAATATGAGTCAGATTCATAATAATAACAGTAATAAGTATAGTAATTGTCGTTCTATCGATCATTTAAGCATAATATGGCGAATAATATGAGTTGGGTTGATAAAAATAAGAATAATAAGTATAGTAATTGTCGTTCTATCGATCATATAAGCATAATATGGCTAATAATATGAGTTAGATTGATAATAATAAGAGTAATAAGTATAGTAATCGTCGTTCTATCGATTATATCTGCATAATATGGTTAATAATATGAGTTAGATTGATAATAATAAGAGTAATAAGTATAGTAATTGTCGTTATATCGATCATATAACCATAATATGGCTAATAGCATGAGTTAGATTGATAATAATAAGAGTAATGAGTATAGTAATTGTCGTTCTATCGATTATATCTGCATAATATGGTTAATAATATGAGTTAGATTGATAATAATAAGAGTAATAAGTATAGTAATTGTCGTTATATCGATCATATAACCATAATATGGCTAATAGCATGAGTTAGATTGATAATAATAAGAGTAATGAGTATAGTAATTGTCGTTCTATCGATCATATCTGCATAATGTGGTTAATAATATGAGTTAGATAGATAATAGTGAGTGCAATAAATATAGTAATTGTCGTTCTATCGCTCATATAAGCACAATATGGCTAGTAATATGAGTTAGATTGATAATAATAAGAGTAATAAGTATAGTAATTGTCGTTCTATCGATCATATAAGCATAATATGGCTAATAATATGAGTTAGATTGATAATAATAACAGTAATAAGTATAGTAATTGTCGTTCTATAGATAATATAAGCATAATATGGCTAATAATATGAGTTAGATTGATAATACTAAGAGTAGTGAGTGTAGTAATTGTCGTTCTATCGATCATATCTGCATAATATGGTTAATAATATGAGTTAGATAGATAATAGTGAGTGCAATAAATATAGTAATTGTCGTTCTATCGCTCATATAAGCACAATATGGCTAATAATATGAGTTAGATTGATAATACTAAGAGTAGTGAGTATAGTAATGGTCGTTCTATCGATCATATAAGCATAGTATGGCTAATAATATGAGTTAGATTCATAATAATAAGAGTAATGAGTATAGTAATTGTAGTTCTATCGATCATATCTGCTTAATATGATTAATAATATGAGTTGGATTGATAATAATAAGTGTAATAAGTATAGTAATTGTCGTTCGATCGATCATATCTGTATAATATGGTTAATAATATGAGTTAGGTTGATAATAATAAGAGTAATGAGTATAGTAATTGTAGGTCTACCGATCATATAAGCATAATATGGCTAATAATATGAGTCAGATTCATAATAATAACAGTAATAAGTATAGTAATTGTCGTTCTATCGATCATTTAAGCATAATATGGCGAATAATATGAGTTGGGTTGATAAAAATAAGAATAATAAGTATAGTAATTGTCGTTCTATCGATCATATATGCATAATATGGCTAATAATATAAGTTAGATTGATAATAATAAGAGTAATGAGTATAGTAATTGTCGTTCTATCGATCATATAAGCATAATATGGCTAATAATATGAGTTAGATTGATAATAATAAGAGTAATAAGCATAGTAATTGTCGTTCTATCGATCATATATGCATAATATGGCTAATAATATGAGTTAGATTGATAATAATAACAGTAATAAGTATAGTAATTGTCGTTCTATCGATAATATAAGCATAATATGGCTAATAATATGAGTTAGACTGATAATACTAAGAGTAGTGAGTATAGTAATTGTCGTTCTATCGATCATATCTGCATAATATGGTTAATAATATGAGTTAGATAGATAATAGTGAGTGCAATAAATATAGTAATTGTCGTTCTATCGCTCATATAAGCACAATATGGCTAATAATATGAGTTAGATTGATAATACTAAGAGTAGTGAGTATAGTAATGGTCGTTCTATCGATCATATAAGCATAATATGGCTAATAATATGAGTTAGATTGATAACAATAAGAGTAATGAGTATAGTAATTGTCGTTCTATCGATCATATCTGCTTAATATGATTAATAATATGAGTTAGAATGATAATAATAAGAGTAATAAGTATAGTAATTGCCGTTCTATCGATCATATCTGCATAATATGGTTAATAATATGAGTTAGATTGATAATAGTGAGTGTAATAAGTATAGTAATTGTCGTTCTATCGATCATATAAGCATAATATGGCTAATAATATGAGTTAGTTTGATAATAATAAGTGTAATAAGTATAGTAATTGTCGTTCTATCGATCATAATTGCATAATATGGTTAATAATATGAGTTAGATTGATAATAATAAGAGCAATGCGTATACTAATTGTCGTACTGTCGATCATATAAGCATAATATGGCTAATAATATGAGTTAGATTGATAATAATAAGTGTAATAAGTATAGTAATTGTCGTTCGATCGATCATATCTGCATAATATGGTTAATAATATGAGTTAGGTTGATAATAATAAGAGTAATGAGTATAGTAATTGTAGGTCTATCGATCATATAAGCATAATATGGCTAATAATATGAGTCAGATTCATAATAATAACAGTAATAAGTATAGTAATTGTCGTTCTATCGATCATTTAAGCATAATATGGCGAATAATATGAGTTGGGTTGATAAAAATAAGAATAATAAGTATAGTAATTGTCGTTCTATCGATCATATAAGCATAATATGGCTAATAATATGAGTTAGGTTGATAATAATAAGAGTAATAAGTATAGCAAATGTCGTGCTATCGATCATATCTGCATAATATGGTTAATAATATGAGTTAGATTGATAATAGTGAGTGTAATAAGTATAGTAATTGTCGTTCTATCGATAATATAAGCATAATATGGCTAATAATATGAGTTAGTTTGATAATACTAAGAGTAGTGAGTATAGTAATTGTCGTTCTATCGATCATATAAGCATAATATGGCTAATAATATGAGTTAGATTTATGATAATAAGAGTAATAAGTATAGTAATTGTCGTTCTATCGATCATATAAGCACAATATGGCTAATAATATGAGTTAGATTGATAATAATAAGAGTAATAAGTATAGTAATCGTCGTTCTATCGATTATATCTGCATAATATGGTTAATAATATGAGTTAGATTGATAATAATAAGAGTAATAAGTATAGTAATTGTCGTTATATCGATCATATAACCATAATATGGCTAATAGCATGAGTTAGATTGATAATAATAAGAGTAATGAGTATAGTAATTGTCGTTCTATCGATTATATCTGCATAATATGGTTAATAATATGAGTTAGATTGATAATAATAAGAGTAATAAGTATAGTAATTGTCGTTATATCGATCATATAACCATAATATGGCTAATAGCATGAGTTAGATTGATAATAATAAGAGTAATGAGTATAGTAATTGTCGTTCTATCGATCATATCTGCATAATATGGTTAATAATATGAGTTAGATAGATAATAGTGAGTGCAATAAATATAGTAATTGTCGTTCTATCGCTCATATAAGCACAATATGGCTAGTAATATGAGTTAGATTGATAATAATAAGAGTAATAAGTATAGTAATTGTCGTTCTATCGATCATATAAGCATAATATGGCTAATAATATGAGTTAGATTGATAATAATAACAGTAATAAGTATAGTAATTGTCGTTCTATCGATAATATAAGCATAATATGGCTAATAATATGAGTTAGATTGATAATACTAAGAGTAGTGAGTATAGTAATGGTCGTTCTATCGATCATATAAGCATAATATGGCTAATAATATGAGTTAGATTGATAATAATAAGAGTAATGAGTATAGTAATTGTAGTTCTATCGATCATATCTGCTTAATATGATTAATAATATGAGTTAGAATGATAATAATAAGAGTAATAAGTATAGTAATTGTCGTTCTATCGATCATATCTGCGTAATATGGTTAATAATATGAGTTAGATTGATAATAGTGAGTGTAATAAGTATAGTAATTGTCGTTCTATCGATCATATAAGCATAATATGGCTAATAATATGAGTTAGATTGATAATAGTGAGTGTAATAAGTATAGTAATTGTCGTTCTATCGATCATATAAGCATAATATGGCTAATAATATGAGTTAGATTGATAATAATAAGAGTAATGAGTATAGTAATTGTCGTTCTATCGATCATATAAGCATAATATGGCTAATAATATGAGTTAGATTTATAATAATAAGAGTAATAAGTATAGTAATTGTCGTTCTATCGATCATATAAGCACAATATGGCTAATAATATGAGTTAGATTGATAATAATAAGAGTAATAAGTACAGTAATTGTCGTTCTATCGTATATATCTGCATAATATGGTTAATAATATGAGTTAGATTTATAATAATAAGAGTAATAAGTATAGTAATTGTCGTTCTATCGATCATATAAGCACAATATGGCTAATAATATGAGTTAGATTGATAATAATAAGAGTAATAAGTATAGTAATTGTCGTTCTATCGATTATATCTGCATAGTATGGTTAATAATTTGAGTTAGATTGATAATAATAAGAGTAATAAGTATAGTAATTGTCGTTCTATCGCTCATATAAGCACAATATGGCTAATAATATGAGTTAGATTGATAATAATAAGAGTAATAAGTATAGTAATTGTCGTTCTATCGATAATATAAGCATAATATGGCTAATAATATGAGTTTGATTGATAATACTACGAGTAGTGAGTATAGTAATTGTCGTTCTATCGATCATATCTGCATAATATGGTTAATAATATGAGTTAGATAGATAATAGTGAGTGCAATAAATATAGTAATTGTCGTTCTATCGCTCATATAAGCACAATATGGCTAGTAATATGAGTTAGATTGATAATAATAAGAGTAATAAGTATAGTAATTGTCGTTCTATCGATCATATAAGCATAATATGGCTAATAATATGAGTTAGATTGATAATAATAACAGTAATAAGTATAGTAATTGTCGTTCTATAGATAATATAAGCATAATATGGCTAATAATATGAGTTAGATTGATAATACTAAGAGTAGTGAGTATAGTAATTGTCGTTCTATCGATCATATCTGCATAATATGGTTAATAATATGAGTTAGATAGATAATAGTGAGTGCAATAAATATAGTAATTGTCGTTCTATCGCTCATATAAGCACAATATGGCTAATAATATGAGTTAGATTGATAATACTAAGAGTAGTGAGTATAGTAATGGTCGTTCTATCGATCATATAAGCATAGTATGGCTAATAATATGAGTTAGATTGATAATAATAAGAGTAATGAGTATAGTAATTGTAGTTCTATCGATCATATCTGCTTAATATGATTAATAATATGAGTTAGATTGATAATAATAAGTGTAATAAGTATAGTAATTGTCGTTCGATCGATCATATCTGCATAATATGGTTAATAATATGAGTTAGGTTGATAATAATAAGAGTAATGAGTATAGTAATTGTAGGTCTACCGATCATATAAGCATAATATGGCTAATAATATGAGTCAGATTCATAATAATAACAGTAATAAGTATAGTAATTGTCGTTCTATCGATCATTTAAGCATAATATGGCGAATAATATGAGTTGGGTTGATAAAAATAAGAATAATAAGTATAGTAATTGTCGTTCTATCGATCATATAAGCATAATATGGCTAATAATATGAGTTAGGTTGATAATAATAAGAGTAATAAGTATAGCAAATGTCGTGCTATCGATCATATCTGCATAATATGGTTCATAATATGAGTTAGATTGATAATAGTGAGTGTAATAAGTATAGTAATTGTCGTTCTATCGATAATATAAGCATAACATGGCTAATAATATGAGTTAGATTGATAATAATAAGAGTAATAAGTATAGTAATTGTCGTTCTATCGATCATATAAGCATAATATGGCTAATAATATGTGTTAGATTGATAATAATAAGAGTAATAAGTACAGTAATTGTTGTTCTCTCGATCATATATGCATAATACGGCTAATAATATGAGTTAGAGTGATAATACTAAGAGTAGTGAGTATAGTAATTCTCATTCTATCGATCATATAAGCCAAATATGGCTAATAATATGACTTAGATTGATAATAATAACAGTAATAAGTATAGTAATTGTCGTTCTATCGATCATATAAGCACAATATGGCTAATAATATGAGTTAGATTGATAATGATAAGAGTAATAAGTATAGTAATTGTCGTTCTATCGATTATATCTGCATAATATGGTTAATAATATGAGTTAGATTGATAATAATAAGAGTAATAAGTATAGTAATTGTCGTTATATCGATCATATAACCATAATATGGCTAATAGCATGAGTTAGATTGATAATAATAAGAGTAATGAGTATAGTAATTGTCGTTCTATCGATCATATCTGCATAATATGGTTAATAATATGAGTTAGATAGATAATAGTGAGTGCAATAAATATAGTAATTGTCGTTCTATCGCTCATATAAGCACAATATGGCTAGTAATATGAGTTAGATTGATAATAATAAGAGTAATAAGTATAGTAATTGTCGTTCTATCGATCATATAAGCATAATATGGCTAATAATATGAGTTAGATTGATAATAATAACAGTAATAAGTATAGTAATTGTCGTTCTATCGATAATATAAGCATAATATGGCTAATAATATGAGTTAGATTGATAATACTAAGAGTAGTGAGTATAGTAATTGTCGTTCTATCGATCATATCTGCATAATATGGTTAATAATATGAGTTAGATAGATAATAGTGAGTGCAATAAATATAGTAATTGTCGTTCTATCACTCATATAAGCACAATATGGCTAATAATATGAGTTAGATTGCTAATACTAAGAGTAGTGAGTATAGTAATGGTCGTTCTATCGATCATATAAGCATAATATGGCTAATAATATGAGTTAGATTGATAATAATAAGAGTAATGAGTATAGTAATTGTAGTTCTATCGATCATATCTGCTTAATATGATTAATAATATGAGTTAGAATGATAATAATAAGAGTAATAAGTATAGTAATTGTCGTTCTATCGATCATATCTGCGTAATATGGTTAATAATATGAGTTAGATTGATAATAGTGAGTGTAATAAGTATAGTAATTGTCGTTCTATCGATCATATAAGCATAATATGGCTAATAATATGAGTTAGATTGATAATAATAAGAGTAATGAGTATAGTAATTGTCGTTCTATCGATCATATAAGCATAATATGGCTAATAATATGAGTTAGATTTATAATAATAAGAGTAATAAGTATAGTAATTGTCGTTCTTTCGATCATATAAGCACAATATGGCTAATAATATGAGTTAGATTGATAATAATAAGAGTAATAAGTACAGTAATTGTCGTTCTATCGATTATATCTGCATAATATGGTTAATAATATGAGTTAGATTTATAATAATAAGAGTAATAAGTATAGTAATTGTCGTTCTATCGATCATATAAGCACAATATGGCTAATAATATGAGTTAGATTGATAATAATAAGAGTAATAAGTATAGTAATTGTCGTTCTATCGATCATATAAGCACAATATGGCTAATAATATGAGTTAGATTGATAATAATAAGAGTAATAAGTACAGTAATTGTCGTTCTATCGATTATATCTGCATAATATGGTTAATAATATGAGTTAGATTTATAATAATAAGAGTAATAAATATAGTAATTGTCGTTCTATCGCTCATATAAGCACAATATGGCTAGTAATATGAGTTAGATTGATAATAATAAGAGTAATAAGTATAGTAATTGTCGTTCTATC
>NW_027475078.1:0-15254 GCF_050947335.1 Megachile rotundata | reverse complement strand
TTACAATACTTATTAATCTTATTATTATCAATCTAACTCATATTATTAGCCATATTATGCTTATATGATCGATAGAATGACAATTACTATACTTATTACACTTATTATTATCAATCTAACTCATATTATAAGCCATATTATGCTTATATGATCGATAGGACGACAATTACTATTCTCATTACTCTTATTATTATCAATCTAACTCATATTATTAGCCATATTATGCTTACATGATCGATAGTACGACAATTACTATACTCATTACTCTTATTATTATCAACCTAACTCATATTATTAGCCATATTATGCTTATATGATCGATACGACGACAATTACTATACTCATTACTCTTATTATTATCAATCTAACTCATATTATAAGCCATATTATGCTTATATGATCGATAGGACGACAATTACTATTCTCATTACTCTTATTATTATCAATCTAACTCATATTATTAGCCATATTATGCTTACATGATCGATAGTACGACAATTACTATACTCATTACTCTTATTATTATCAACCTAACTCATATTATTAGCCATATTATGCTTATATGATCGATACGACGACAATTACTATACTCATTACTCTTATTATTATCAATCTAACTCATATTATTAGCCATATTATGCTAATATGATCGATATAACGACAATTAATATACTTATTACTCTTATTATTATCAATCTAACTCATATTATTAGCCATATTATGCTTATATGATCGATAGAACGACAATCACTACACTTATTACACTTATTATTATCAATCTAACTCATATTATTAGCCATATTATGCTTATATGATTGATAGAACGACAATTACTATACCTATTACTCTCATTATTATCAATCTAACTCATATTATTAGCCATATTATGGTTATATGACCGATAGAACGACAATTACTATGCTTATTAAACTTATTATTATCAATCTAACTCATATTATTAGCCATATTATGCTTATATGATCGATAGGACGACAATTACTATACTCATTACTCTTATTATTATCAATCTAACTCATATTATTAGCCATATTATGCTTATATGATCGATATAACTACAATTACTATTCTCATTGCTCTTAGTATTATCAATCGAACTCATATTATTAGCCATATTATGCTTACATGATCGATAGTACGACAATTACTATACTCATTACTCTTATTATTATCAACCTAACTCATATTATTAGCCATATTATGCTTATATGATCGATACGACGACAATTACTATACTCATTACTCTTATTATTATCAATCTAACTCATATTATAAGCCATATTATGCTTATATGATCGATAGGACGACAATTACTATTCTCATTACTCTTATTATTATCAATCTAACTCATATTATTAGCCATATTATGCTTACATGATCGATAGTACGACAATTACTATACTCATTACTCTTATTATTATCAACCTAACTCATATTATTAGCCATATTATGCTTATATGATCGATACGACGACAATTACTATACTCATTACTCTTATTATTATCAATCTAACTCATATTATTAGCCATATTATGCTAATATGATCGATATAACGACAATTAATATACTTATTACTCTTATTATTATCAATCTAACTCATATTATTAGCCATATTATGCTTATATGATCGATAGAACGACAATCACTACACTTATTACACTTATTATTATCAATCTAACTCATATTATTAGCCATATTATGCTTATATGATTGATAGAACGACAATTACTATACCTATTACTCTCATTATTATCAATCTAACTCATATTATTAGCCATATTATGGTTATATGACCGATAGAACGACAATTACTATGCTTATTAAACTTATTATTATCAATCTAACTCATATTATTAGCCATATTATGCTTATATGATCGATAGGACGACAATTACTATACTCATTACTCTTATTATTATCAATCTAACTCATATTATTAGCCATATTATGCTTATATGATCGATATAACTACAATTACTATTCTCATTGCTCTTAGTATTATCAATCGAACTCATATTATTAGCCATATTATGCTTATATGATCGATAGGACGACAATTACTATACTCATTACTCTTATTATTATCAATCTAACTCATATTATTAGCCATATTATGCTTATATGATCGATACGACGACAATTACTATACTCATTACTCTTATTATTATCAATCTAACTCATATTATTAGCCATATTATGCTTATATGATCGATATAACGACAATTAATATACTTATTACTCTTATTATTATCAATCTAACTCATATTATTAGCCATATTATGCTTATATGATCGATAGAATGACAATTACTATACTTATTACACTTATTATTATCAATCTAACTCATATTATAAGCCATATTATGCTTATATGATCGATAGGACGACAATTACTATTCTCATTACTCTTATTATTATCAATCTAACTCATATTATTAGCCATATTATGCTTACATGATCGATAGGACGACAATTACTATACTCATTACTCTTATTATTATCAACCTAACTCATATTATTAGCCATATTATGCTTATATGATCGATACGACGACAATTACTATACTCATTACTCTTATTATTATCAATCTAACTCATATTATTAGCCATATTATGCTAATATGATCGATATAACGACAATTAATATACTTATTACTCTTATTATTATCAATCTAACTCATATTATTAGCCATATTATGCTTATATGATCGATAGAACGACAATCACTACACTTATTACACTTATTATTATCAATCTAACTCATATTATTAGCCATATTATGCCTATATGATCGATAGGACGACAATTACTATACTCATTACTCTTATTATTATCAATCTAACTCATATTATTAGCCATATTATGCTTATATGATCGATAGGACGACAATTACTATACTCATTACTCTTATTATTATCAATCTAACTCATATTATTAGCCATATTATGCTTATATGATCGATAGAACGACAATTACTATACTTATTACTCTTATTATTATCAATCTAACTCATATTATTAGCCATATTATGCTTATATGATCGATAGGACGACAATTACTATACTCATTACTCTTATTATTATCAATTTAACTCATATTATTAGCCATATTATGCTCATATGTTCGACAGAACGACAATTACTATACTTATTACACTCACTGTTATCAATCCAACTCATATTATTAACAATATTATGCAGATATGATCGATATAACGACAATTAATATACTTATTATCTTATTATTATCAATCTAACTCATATTATTAGCCATATTATGCTTATATGATCGATAGGACGACAATTACTATACTCATTACTCTTATTATTATCAATCTAACTCATATTATTAGCCATATTATGCTTATATGATCGATATAACTACAATTACTATTCTCATTGCTCTTAGTATTATCAATCGAACTCATATTATTAGCCATATTATGCTTATATGATCGATAGGACGACAATTACTATACTCATTACTCTTATTATTATCAATCTAACTCATATTATTAGCCATATTATGGTTATATGATCGATACGACGACAATTACTATACTCATTACTCTTATTATTATCAATCTAACTCATATTATTAGCCATATTATGCTTATATGATCGATATAACGACAATTAATATACTTATTACTCTTATTATTATCAATCTAACTCATATTATTAGCCATATTATGCTTATATGATCGATAGAACGACAATCACTACACTTATTACACTTATTATTATCAATCTAACTCATATTATTAGCCATATTATGCTTATATGATCGATAGGACGACAATTACTATACTCATTACTCTTATTATTATCAATCTAACTCATATTATTAGCCATATTATGCTTTTATGATCGATAGGACGACAATTACTATACTCATTACTCTTATTATTATCAATCTAACTCATATTATTAGCCATATTATGCTTATATGATCGATATAACGACAATTACTATACTTATTACACTCACTGTTATCAATCAAACTCATATTATTAGCCATATTATGGTTATATGACCGATAGAACGACAATTACTATACTTATTACTCTTATTATTATCATTCTAACTCATATTATTAGCCATATTATGCTTATATGATCGATAGGACGACAATTACTATACTCATTACTCTTATTATTATCAATCTAACTCATATTATTAGCCATATTATGCTTATATGATCGATATAACGACAATTACTATACTAATTACACTCACTGTTATCAATCAAACTCATATTATTAGCCATATTATGGTTATATGACCGATAGAACGACAATTACGATACTTATTAATCTTATTATTATCAATCTAACTCATATTATTAGCCATATTATGCTTATATGATCGATAGAATGACAATTACTATACTTATTACACTTATTATTATCAATCTAACTCATATTATAAGCCATATTATGCTTATATGATCGATAGGACGACAATTACTATTCTCATTACTCTTATTATTATCAATCTAACTCATATTATTAGCCATATTATGCTTACATGATCGATAGTACAACAATTACTATACTCATTACTCTTATTATTATCAACCTAACTCATATTATTAGCCATATTATGCTTATATGATCGATACGACGACAATTACTATACTCATTACTCTTATTATTATCAATCTAACTCATATTATTAGCCATATTATGCTTATATGATCGATATAACGACAATTAATATACTTATTACACTCACTGTTATCAATCCAACTCATATTATTAACAATATTATGCAGATATGATCGATATAACGACAATTAATATACTTATTATCTTATTATTATCAATCTAACTCATATTATTAGCCATATTATGCTTATATGATCGATAGGACGCCAATTACTATACTCATTACTCTTATTATTATCAATCTAACTCATATTATTAGCCATATTATGCTTATATGATCGATAGTACGACAATTACTATACTCATTACTCTTATTATTATTAACCTAACTCATATTATTAGCCATATTATGCTTACATGATCGATAGTACAACAATTACTATACTCATTACTCTTATTATTATCAACCTAACTCATATTATTAGCCATATTATGCTTATATGATCGATACCACGACAATTACTATACTCATTACTCTTATTATTATCAATCTAACTCATATTATTAGCCATATTATGCTTATATGATCGATATAACGACAATTAATATACTTATTACACTCACTGTTATCAATCCAACTCATACTATTAACAATATTATGCAGATATGATCGATATAACGACAATTAATATACTTATTATCTTATTATTATCAATCTAACTCATATTATTAGCCATATTATGCTTATATGATCGATAGGACGCCAATTACTATACTCATTACTCTTATTATTATCAATCTAACTCATATTATTAGCGATATTATGCTTATATGATCGATAGTACGACAATTACTATACTCATTACTCTTATTATTATTAACCTAACTCATATTATTAGCCATATTATGCTTATATGATCGATACGACGACAATTAATATACTTATTACTCTTATTATTATCAATCTAACTCATATTATTAGCCATATTATGCTTATATGATCGATAGAACGACAATCACTACACTTATTACACTTATTATTATCAATCTAACTCATATTATTAGCCATATTATGCTTATATGATCGATAGAACGACAATTACTATACTTATTACTCTCATTATTATCAATCTAACTCATATTATTAGCAATATTATGGTTATATGACCGATAGAACGACAATTACTATGCTTATTAAACTTATTATTATCAATCTAACTCATATTATTAGCCATATTATGCTTATATGATCGATAGGACGACAATTACTATACTCATTACTCTTATTATTATCAATCTAACTCATATTATTAGCCATATTATGCTAATATGATCGATATAACGACAATTAATATACTTATTACTCTTATTATTATCAATCTAACTCATATTATTAGCCATATTATGCTTATATGATCGATAGAACGACAATCACTACACTTATTACACTTATTATTATCAATCTAACACATATTATTAGCCATATTATGCTTATATGATCGATAGAACGACAATTACTATACTTATTACACTCACTGTTATCAATCCAACTCATATTATTAACAATATTATGCAGATATGATCGATAGGACGACAATTACTATACTCATTACTCTTATTATTATCAATCTAACTCATATTATTAGCCATATTATGCTCATATGATCGATAGAACGACAATTACTATACTTATTACACTCACTGTTATCAATCCAACTCATATTATTGACAATATTATGCAGATATGATCGATATAACGACAATTACTATACTTATTACACTCACTGTTATCAATCAAACTCATATTATTAGCCATATTATGGTTATATGACCGATAGAACGACAATTACAATACTTATTAATCTTATTATTATCAATCTAACTCATATTATTAGCCATATTATGCTTATATGATCGATAGAATGACAATTACTATACTTATTACACTTATTATTATCAATCTAACTCATATTATAAGCCATATTATGCTTATATGATCGATAGGACGACAATTACTATTCTCATTACTCTTATTATTATCAATCTAACTCATATTATTAGCCATATTATGCTTACATGATCGATAGGACGACAATTACTATACTCATTACTCTTATTATTATCAACCTAACTCATATTATTAGCCATATTATGCTTATATGATCGATACGACGACAATTACTATACTCATTACTCTTATTATTATCAATCTAACTCATATTATTAGCCATATTATGCTAATATGATCGATATAACGACAATTAATATACTTATTACTCTTATTATTATCAATCTAACTCATATTATTAGCCATATTATGCTTATATGATCGATAGAACGACAATCACTACACTTATTACACTTATTATTATCAATCTAACTCATATTATTAGCCATATTATGCTTATATGATCGATAGAACGACAATTACTATACCTATTACTCTCATTATTATCAATCTAACTCATATTATTAGCCATATTATGGTTATATGACCGATAGAACGACAATTACTATGCTTATTAAACTTATTATTATCAATCTAACTCATATTATTAGCCATATTATGCTTATATGATCGATAGGACGACAATTACTATACTCATTACTCTTATTATTATCAATCTAACTCATATTATTAGCCATATTATGCTTATATGATCGATAGAACGACAATCACTACACTTATTACACTTATTATTATCAATCTAACTCATATTATTAGCCATATTATGCTTATATGATCGATAGAACGACAATTACTATACTTATTACACTCACTGTTATCAATCCAACTCATATTATTAACAATATTATGCAGATATGATCGATAGGACGACAATTACTATACTCATTACTCTTATTATTATCAATCTAACTCACATTATTAGCCATATTATGCTCATATGATCGATAGAACGACAATTACTATACTTATTACACTCACTGTTATCAATCCAACTCATATTATTAACAATATTATGCAGATATGATCGATATAACGACAATTACTATACTTATTACACTCACTGTTATCAATCAAACTCATATTATTAGCCATATTATGGTTATATGACCGATAGAACGACAATTACAATACTTATTAATCTTATTATTATCAATCTAACTCATATTATTAGCCATATTATGCTTATATGATCGATAGAACGACAATTACTATACTCATTACGCTTATTATTATCAATCTAACTCATATTATTAGCCATATTATGCCTATATGATCGATAGGACGACAATTACTATACTCATTACTCTTATTATTATCAATCTAACTCATATTATTAGCCATATTATGCTTATATGATCGATAGAACGACAATTACTATACTTATTACTCTTATTATTATCAATCTAACTCATATTATTAGCCATATTATGCTTATATGATCGATAGAACGACAATTACTATACTCATTACTCTTATTATTATCAATTTAACTCATATTATTAGCCATATTATGCTCATAAGTTCGATAGAACGACAATTACTATACTTATTACACTCACTGTTATCAATCCAACTCATATTATTAACAATATTATGCAGATATGATCGATATAACGACAATTAATATACTTATTATCTTATTATTATCAATCTAACTCATATTATTAGCCATATTATGCTTATATGATCGATAGGACGACAATTACTATACTCATTACTCTTATTATTATCAATCTAACTCATATTATTAGCCATATTATGCTTATATGATCGATATAACTACAATTACTATTCTCATTGCTCTTATTATTATCAATCGAACTCATATTATTAGCCATATTATGCTTATATGATCGATAGGACGACAATTACTATACTCATTACTCTTATTATTATCAATCTAACTCATATTATTAGCCATATTATGCTAATATGATCGATATAACGACAATTAATATACTTATTACTCTTATTATTATCAATCTAACTCATATTATTAGCCATATTATGCTTATATGATCGATAGAACGACAATCACTACACTTATTACACTTATTATTATCAATCTAACACATATTATTAGCCATATTATGCTTATATGATCGATAGAACGACAATTACTATACTTATTACACTCACTGTTATCAATCCAACTCATATTATTAACAATATTATGCAGATATGATCGATAGGACGACAATTACTATACTCATTACTCTTATTATTATCAATCTAACTCATATTATTAGCCATATTATGCTCATATGATCGATAGAACGACAATTACTAAACTTATTACACTCACTGTTATCAATCCAACTCATATTATTAACAATATTATGCAGATATGATCGATATAACGACAATTACTATACTTATTACACTCACTGTTATCAATCAAACTCATATTATTAGCCATATTATGGTTATATGACCGATAGAACGACAATTACAATACTTATTAATCTTATTATTATCAATCTAACTCATATTATTAGCCATATTATGCTTATATGATCGATAGAATGACAATTACTATACTTATTACACTTATTATTATCAATCTAACTCATATTATAAGCCATATTATGCTTATATGATCGATAGGACGACAATTACTATTCTCATTACTCTTATTATTATCAATCCAACTCATATTATTAGCCATATTATGCTTACATGATCGATAGTACGACAATTACTATACTCATTACTCTTATTATTATCAACCTAACTCATATTATTAGCCATATTATGCTTATATGATCGATACGACGACAATTACTATACTCATTACTCTTATTATTATCAATCTAACTCATATTATTAGCCATATTATGCTAATATGATCGATATAACGACAATTAATATACTTATTACTCTTATTATTATCAATCTAACTCATATTATTGGCCATATTATGGTTATATGACCGATAGAACGACAATTACTATGCTTATTAAACTTATTATTATCAATCTAACTCATATTATTAGCCATATTATGCTTATATGATCGATAGGACGACAATTACTATACTCATTACTCTTATTATTATCAATCTAACTCATATTATTAGCCATATTATGCTTATATGATCGATAGAACGACAATCACTACACTTATTACACTTATTATTATCAATCTAACTCATATTATTAGCCATATTATGCTTATATGATCGATAGAACGACAATTACTATACTTATTACACTCACTGTTATCAATCCAACTCATATTATTAACAATATTATGCAGATATGATCGATAGGACGACAATTACTATACTCATTACTCTTATTATTATCAATCTAACTCATATTATTAGCCATATTATGCTCATATGATCGATAGAACGACAATTACTATACTTATTACACTCACTGTTATCAATCCAACTCATATTATTAACAATATTATGCAGATATGATCGATATAACGACAATTACTATACTTATTACACTCACTGTTATCAATCAAACTCATATTATTAGCCATATTATGGTTATATGACCGATAGAACGACAATTACAATACTTATTAATCTTATTATTATCAATCTAACTCATATTATTAGCCATATTATGCCTATATGATCGATAGGACGTCAATTACTATACTCATTACTCTTATTATTATCAATCTAACTCATATTATTAGCCATATTATGCTTATATGATCGATAGAACGACAATTACTATACTTATTACTCTTATTATTATCAATCTAACTCATATTATTAGCCATATTATGCTTATATGATCGATAGGACGACAATTACTATACTCATTACTCTTATTATTATCAATTTAACTCATATTATTAGCCATATTATGCTCATATGTTCGATAGAACGACAATTACTATACTTATTACACTCACTGTTATCAATCCAACTCATATTATTAACAATATTATGCAGATATGATCGATATAACGACAATTAATATACTTATTATCTTATTATTATCAATCTAACTCATATTATTAGCCATATTATGCTTATATGATCGATAGGACGACAATTACTATACTCATTACTCTTATTATTATCAATCTAACTCATATTATTAGCCATATTATGCTAATATGATCGATATAACGACAATTAATATACTTATTACTCTTATTATTATCAATCTAACTCATATTATTAGCCATATTATGCTTATATGATCGATAGAACGACAATCACTACACTTATTACACTTATTATTATCAATCTAACACATATTATTAGCCATATTATGCTTATATGATCGATAGAACGACAATTACTATACTTATTACACTCACTGTTATCAATCCAACTCATATTATTAACAATATTATGCAGATATGATCGATAGGACGACAATTACTATACTCATTACTCTTATTATTATCAATCTAACTCATATTATTAGCCATATTATGCTCATATGATCGATAGAACGACAATTACTATACTTATTACACTCACTGTTATCAATCCAACTCATATTATTGACAATATTATGCAGATATGATCGATATAACGACAATTACTATACTTATTACACTCACTGTTATCAATCAAACTCATATTATTAGCCATATTATGGTTATATGACCGATAGAACGACAATTACAATACTTATTAATCTTATTATTATCAATCTAACTCATATTATTAGCCATATTATGCTTATATGATCGATAGAATGACAATTACTATACTTATTACACTTATTATTATCAATCTAACTCATATTATAAGCCATATTATGCTTATATGATCGATAGGACGACAATTACTATTCTCATTACTCTTATTATTATCAATCTAACTCATATTATTAGCCATATTATGCTTACATGATCGATAGGACGACAATTACTATACTCATTACTCTTATTATTATCAACCTAACTCATATTATTAGCCATATTATGCTTATATGATCGATACGACGACAATTACTATACTCATTACTCTTATTATTATCAATCTAACTCATATTATTAGCCATATTATGCTAATATGATCGATATAACGACAATTAATATACTTATTACTCTTATTATTATCAATCTAACTCATATTATTAGCCATATTATGCTTATATGATCGATAGAACGACAATCACTACACTTATTACACTTATTATTATCAATCTAACTCATATTATTAGCCATATTATGCTTATATGATCGATAGAACGACAATTACTATACCTATTACTCTCATTATTATCAATCTAACTCATATTATTAGCCATATTATGGTTATATGACCGATAGAACGACAATTACTATGCTTATTAAACTTATTATTATCAATCTAACTCATATTATTAGCCATATTATGCTTATATGATCGATAGGACGACAATTACTATACTCATTACTCTTATTATTATCAATCTAACTCATATTATTAGCCATATTATGCTTATATGATCGATAGAACGACAATCACTACACTTATTACACTTATTATTATCAATCTAACTCATATTATTAGCCATATTATGCTTATATGATCGATAGAACGACAATTACTATACTTATTACACTCACTGTTATCAATCCAACTCATATTATTAACAATATTATGCAGATATGATCGATAGGACGACAATTACTATACTCATTACTCTTATTATTATCAATCTAACTCATATTATTAGCCATATTATGCTCATATGATCGATAGAACGACAATTACTATACTTATTACACTCACTGTTATCAATCCAACTCATATTATTAACAATATTATGCAGATATGATCGATATAACGACAATTACTATACTTATTACACTCACTGTTATCAATCAAACTCATATTATTAGCCATATTATGGTTATATGACCGATAGAACGACAATTACAATACTTATTAATCTTATTATTATCAATCTAACTCATATTATTAGCCATATTATGCTTATATGATCGATAGAACGACAATTACTATACTCATTACGCTTATTATTATCAATCTAACTCATATTATTAGCCATATTATGCCTATATGATCGATAGGACGTCAATTACTATACTCATTACTCTTATTATTATCAATCTAACTCATATTATTAGCCATATTATGCTTATATGATCGATAGAACGACAATTACTATACTTATTACTCTTATTATTATCAATCTAACTCATATTATTAGCCATATTATGCTTATATGATCGATAGGACGACAATTACTATACTCATTACTCTTATTATTATCAATTTAACTCATATTATTAGCCATATTATGCTCATATGTTCGATAGAACGACAATTACTATACTTATTACACTCACTGTTATCAATCCAACTCATATTATTAACAATATTATGCAGATATGATCGATATAACGACAATTAATATACTTATTATCTTATTATTATCAATCTAACTCATATTATTAGCCATATTATGCTTATATGATCGATAGGACGACAATTACTATACTCATTACTCTTATTATTATCAATCTAACTCATATTATTAGCCATATTATGCTAATATGATCGATATAACGACAATTAATATACTTATTACTCTTATTATTATCAATCTAACTCATATTATTAGCCATATTATGCTTATATGATCGATAGAACGACAATCACTACACTTATTACACTTATTATTATCAATCTAACACATATTATTAGCCATATTATGCTTATATGATCGATAGAACGACAATTACTATACTTATTACACTCACTGTTATCAATCCAACTCATATTATTAACAATATTATGCAGATATGATCGATAGGACGACAATTACTATACTCATTACTCTTATTATTATCAATCTAACTCATATTATTAGCCATATTATGCTCATATGATCGATAGAACGACAATTACTATACTTATTACACTCACTGTTATCAATCCAACTCATATTATTGACAATATTATGCAGATATGATCGATATAACGACAATTACTATACTTATTACACTCACTGTTATCAATCAAACTCATATTATTAGCCATATTATGGTTATATGACCGATAGAACGACAATTACAATACTTATTAATCTTATTATTATCAATCTAACTCATATTATTAGCCATATTATGCTTATATGATCGATAGAATGACAATTACTATACTTATTACACTTATTATTATCAATCTAACTCATATTATAAGCCATATTATGCTTATATGATCGATAGGACGACAATTACTATTCTCATTACTCTTATTATTATCAATCTAACTCATATTATTAGCCATATTATGCTTACATGATCGATAGGACGACAATTACTATACTCATTACTCTTATTATTATCAACCTAACTCATATTATTAGCCATATTATGCTTATATGATCGATACGACGACAATTACTATACTCATTACTCTTATTATTATCAATCTAACTCATATTATTAGCCATATTATGCTAATATGATCGATATAACGACAATTAATATACTTATTACTCTTATTATTATCAATCTAACTCATATTATTAGCCATATTATGCTTATATGATCGATAGAACGACAATCACTACACTTATTACACTTATTATTATCAATCTAACTCATATTATTAGCCATATTATGCTTATATGATCGATAGAACGACAATTACTATACCTATTACTCTCATTATTATCAATCTAACTCATATTATTAGCCATATTATGGTTATATGACCGATAGAACGACAATTACTATGCTTATTAAACTTATTATTATCAATCTAACTCATATTATTAGCCATATTATGCTTATATGATCGATAGGACGACAATTACTATACTCATTACTCTTATTATTATCAATCTAACTCATATTATTAGCCATATTATGCTTATATGATCGATAGAACGACAATCACTACACTTATTACACTTATTATTATCAATCTAACTCATATTATTAGCCATATTATGCTTATATGATCGATAGAACGACAATTACTATACTTATTACACTCACTGTTATCAATCCAACTCATATTATTAACAATATTATGCAGATATGATCGATAGGACGACAATTACTATACTCATTACTCTTATTATTATCAATCTAACTCACATTATTAGCCATATTATGCTCATATGATCGATAGAACGACAATTACTATACTTATTACACTCACTGTTATCAATCCAACTCATATTATTAACAATATTATGCAGATATGATCGATATAACGACAATTACTATACTTATTACACTCACTGTTATCAATCAAACTCATATTATTAGCCATATTATGGTTATATGACCGATAGAACGACAATTACAATACTTATTAATCTTATTATTATCAATCTAACTCATATTATTAGCCATATTATGCTTATATGATCGATAGAACGACAATTACTATACTCATTACGCTTATTATTATCAATCTAACTCATATTATTAGCCATATTATGCCTATATGATCGATAGGACGACAATTACTATACTCATTACTCTTATTATTATCAATCTAACTCATATTATTAGCCATATTATGCTTATATGATCGATAGAACGACAATTACTATACTTATTACTCTTATTATTATCAATCTAACTCATATTATTAGCCATATTATGCTTATATGATCGATAGAACGACAATTACTATACTCATTACTCTTATTATTATCAATTTTAACTCATATTATTAGCCATATTATGCTCATATGTTC
>NW_027475077.1:0-15308 GCF_050947335.1 Megachile rotundata | reverse complement strand
AATTGTCGTTCTATCGATAATATAAGCATAATTTGGCTAATAGTATGAGTTAGATCGATAATAATAAGAGTAGTGAGTACAGTAATTGTCGTTCTATCGATCATATAAGCATAATATGGCTAAGAATATGAGATAGATTGATAATAATAAGAGTAATAAGTATAGTAATTGTCGTTCTTCGATCATTTAAGCATAATATGGCTGGTAATATGAGTTAGATTGATAATAATAAGAGTAACAAGTATAGTAATTGTCGTTCTATCGATCATATAAGCATAATATGGCTAATAATATGAGTTAGATTGATAATAATAAGAGTAATGAGTATAGTAATTGTAGTTCTATCGATCATATCTGCATAATATGGTTAGTAATATGAGTCAGATTCATAATAATAAGAGTAATAAGTATAGTAATTGTCGTTCTATCGATCATTTAAGCATAATATGGCTAATAATATGAGTTAGGTTGATAAAATAAGAATAATAAGTATAGTAATTGTCGTTCTGTCGACCATATAAGCATAATATGGCTAATAATATGAGTTAGATTGATAATAATAAGAGTAATAAGTATAGTAATTGTCGTTCTATCGATCATTTAAGCATAATACGGCTAATAATATGAGTTAGATTGATAATAATAAGAGTAATAAGTATAGTTATTGTCGTTCTATCGATCAAATTAGCATAATATAGTTAATAATATGAGTTAGATTGATAACAGTGTGTGTAATAAGTATAGTAATTGTCGTTCTGTCGATCATATAAGCATAATATGCTAATAATATGAGTTAGATCGATAATGATATGAGTAATAAGTATAGTAATTGTCGTTCTATCGATCATATCTGCATAATATGGTTAATAATATGAGTTAGATTCATAATAATAAGAGCAATAAGTATAGTAATTGTCGTTCTATCGATCATTTAAGCATAATATGGCTAATAATATGAGTTAGATTGATAATAATAAGAGTAATAAGTATAGTAATTGTCGTTCTATCGATCATTTAAGCATAATATGGCTAGTAATATGAGTTAGATTGATAATAATAAGAGTAATAAGTATAGTAATTGTCGTTCTATCGATCATTTAAGCATAATATGGCTAATAATATGAGTTAGGTAGATAAAAATAAGAATAATAAGTATAGTAATTGTCGTTCTATCGATCATACAAGCATAATATGGCTAATAATATGAGTTAGATTGATAATAATAACAGTAAATAAGTACATTAATTGTCGTTCTATCGATAATATAAGCATAATATGGCTAATAATATGAGTTAGGTTGATAATAATAAGAGTAATAAGTATAGTAAATGTCGTGCTATCGATCATATCTGCATAATATGGTTAATAATATGAGTTAGATTGATAATAATAATAGTAATAAGTATAGTAATTGTCGTTCTATCGATCATTTAAGCATAATATGGCTAATAATATGAGTTAGATTGATAATAATAACAGTAATAAGTACAGTAATTGTCGCTCTATCGATAATATAAGCATAATATGGCTAATAATATGAGTTAGATCGATAATGATAAGAGTAATAAGTACAGTAATTGTCGTTCTATCGATCATATATGCATAATATAGCTAATAATATGAGTAAGATTGATAATAATAATAGTAATAAGTATAGTAATTGTCGTTCTATCGATCATTTAAGCATAATATGGCTAATAATATGAGTTAAATTGATAATAATAACAGTAATAAGTACAGTAATTGTCGTTCTATCGATAATATAAGCATAAT
This sequence comes from Megachile rotundata, assembly GCF_050947335.1. NCBI lineage: Eukaryota > Metazoa > Arthropoda > Insecta > Hymenoptera > Megachilidae > Megachile > Megachile rotundata. The sequence continues at coordinate 13,535 of NW_027475077.1, read as the reverse complement.
TTGGCTAATAGTATGAGTTAGATCGATAATAATAAGAGTAGTGAGTACAGTAATTGTCGTTCTATCGATCATATAAGCATAATATGGCTAAGAATATGAGATAGATTGATAATAATAAGAGTAATAAGTATAGTAATTGTCGTTCTATCGATCATTTAAGCATAATATGGCTAATAATATGAGTTAGGTTGATAAAAATAAGAATAATAAGTATAGTAATTGTCGTTCTGTCGACCATATAAGCATAATATGGCTAATAATATGAGTTAGGTTGATAATAATAGGAGCAATAAGTATAGTAAATGTCGTGCTATCGATCATATCTGCATAATATGGTTAATAATATGAGTTAGATTGATAACAATAAGAGTAATAAGTACAGTAATTGTCGTTCTATCGATAATATAAGCATAATATGGCTAATAATATGAGTTAGATCGATAATGATATGAGTAATAAGTACAGTAATTGTCGTTCTATCGATCATATAAGCATAATATGGCTAATAATATGAGTTAGATTGATAATAGTAAGTGTAATAAGTACAGTAATTGTCGTTCTGTCGATCATATAAGCATAATATGGCTAATAATATGAGTTAGATTGATAATAATAAGAGTAGTGAGTATAGTAATTGTCGTTCTATCGATCATATAAGCATAATATGGCTAATAATATGAGTTAGATTGATAATAATAAGAGTAATAAGTATAGTAATTGTCGTTCTATCGATCATTTAAGCATAATATGGCTAGTAATATGAGTTAGATTGATAATAATAAGAGTAATAGGTATAGTTATTGTCGTTCTATCGATCATTTAAGCATAATATGGCTAATAATATGAGTTAGATTGATAATAATAACAGTAATAAGTACAGTAATTGTCGCTCTATCGATAATATAAGCATAATATGGCTAATAATATGAGTTAGATCGATAATGATAAGAGTAATAAGTACAGTAATTGTCGTTCTATCGATCATATATGCATAATATAGCTAATAATATGAGTAAGATTGATAATAATAATAGTAATAAGTATAGTAATTGTCGTTCTATCGATGATTTAAGCATAATATGGCTAATAATATGAGTTAAATTGATAATAATAACAGTAATAAGTACAGTAATTGTCGTTCTATCGATAATATAAGCATAATTTGGCTAATAGTATGAGTTAGATCGATAATAATAAGAGTAGTGAGTACAGTAATTGTCGTTCTATCGATCATATAAGCATAATATGGCTAAGAATATGAGATAGATTGATAATAATAAGAGTAATAAGTATAGTAATTGTCGTTCTATCGATCATTTAAGCATAATATGGCTGGTAATATGAGTTAGATTGATAATAATAAGAGTAACAAGTATAGTAATTGTCGTTCTATCGATCATATAAGCATAATATGGCTAATAATATGAGTTAGATTGATAATAATAAGAGTAATGAGTATAGTAATTGTAGTTCTATCGATCATATCTGCATAATATGGTTAGTAATATGAGTCAGATTCATAATAATAAGAGTAATAAGTATAGTAATTGTCGTTCTATCGATCATTTAAGCATAATATGGCTAATAATATGAGTTAGGTTGATAAAAATAAGAATAATAAGTATAGTAATTGTCGTTCTGTCGACCATATAAGCATAATATGGCTAATAATATGAGTTAGATTGATAATAATAAGAGTAATAAGTATAGTAATTGTCGTTCTATCGATCATTTAAGCATAATACGGCTAATAATATGAGTTAGATTGATAATAATAAGAGTAATAAGTATAGTTATTGTCGTTCTATCGATCAAATTAGCATAATATAGTTAATAATATGAGTTAGATTGATAACAGTGTGTGTAATAAGTATAGTAATTGTCGTTCTGTCGATCATATAAGCATAATATGGCTAATAATATGAGTTAGATCGATAATGATATGAGTAATAAGTATAGTAATTGTCGTTCTATCGATCATATCTGCATAATATGGTTAATAATATGAGTTAGATTCATAATAATAAGAGCAATAAGTATAGTAATTGTCGTTCTATCGATCATTTAAGCATAATATGGCTAATAATATGAGTTAGATTGATAATAATAAGAGTAATAAGTATAGTAATTGTCGTTCTATCGATCATTTAAGCATAATATGGCTAGTAATATGAGTTAGATTGATAATAATAAGAGTAATAAGTATAGTAATTGTCGTTCTATCGATCATTTAAGCATAATATGGCTAATAATATGAGTTAGGTAGATAAAAATAAGAATAATAAGTATAGTAATTGTCGTTCTATCGATCATACAAGCATAATATGGTTAATAATATGAGTTAAATTGATAATAATAAGAGTAATAAGTATAGTAATTGTCGTTCTATCGATCATATAAGCATAATATGGCTAATAATATGAGTAAGATTGATAATAATAATAGTAATAAGTATAGTAATTGTCGTTCTATCGATCATATCTGCATAATATGGCTAATAATATGAGTTAGATTGATAATAATAAGAGTAATAAGTATAGTAATTGTCGTTCTATCGATCATATAAGCATAATATGGCTAATAATATGAGTTAGATCGATAATGATAAGAGTAGTAAGTACAGTAATTGTCGTTCTATCGATCATATAAGCATAATATGGCTAATAATATGAGTTAGATTGATAATAATAAGAGTAATGGGTATAGTAATTGTAGTTCTATCGATCATATCTGCATAATATGGTTAATAATATGAGTTAGATTAATAATAGTGAGTGTAATAAGTATAGTAATTGTCGTTCTATCGATCATATTAGCATAATATGGTTAATAATATGAGTTAGATTAATAATAATAAGAGTAATAAGTACAGTAATTGTCGTTCTATCGATCATATAAGCATAATATGGTTAATAATATGAGTTAGATTGATAACAATAAGAGTAATAAGTACAGTAATTGTCGTTCTATCGATAATATAAGCATAATATGGCTAATAATATGAGTTAGATCGATAATGATATGAGTAATAAGTACAGTAATTGTCGTTCTATCGATCATTTAAGCATAATATGGCTAGTAATATGAGTTAGATTGATAATGATAAGAGTAATAAGTACAGTAATTGTCGTTCTATCGATCATATATGCATAATATAGCTAATAATATGAGTAAGATTGATAATAATAATAGTAATAAGTATAGTAATTGTCGTTCTATCGATCATTTAAGCATAATATGGCTAATAATATGAGTTAAATTGATAATAATAACAGTAATAAGTACAGTAATTGTCGTTCTATCGATAATATAAGCATAATTTGGCTAATAGTATGAGTTAGATCGATAATAATAAGAGTAGTGAGTACAGTAATTGTCGTTCTATCGATCATATCTGCATAATATGGTTAATAATATGAGTTAGATTCATAATAATAAGAGCAATAAGTATAGTAATTGTCGTTCTATCGATCATTTAAGCATAATATGGCTAATAATATGAGTTAGGTTGATAAAAATAAGAATAATAAGTATAGTAATTGTCGTTCTATCGATCATATAAGCATAATATGGCTAATAATATGAGTTAGGTTGATAATAATAGGAGTAATAAGTATAGTAAATGTCGTGCTATCGATCATATCTGCATAATATGGTTAATAATATGAGTTAGATTAATAATAGTGAGTGTAATAAGTATAGTAATTGTCGTTCTATCGATCATATTTGCATAATACGGCTAATAATATGAGTTAGATTGATAATAATAAGAGTAATAGGTATAGTGATTGTCGTTCTATCGATCAAATTAGCATAATATGGTTAATAATATGAGTTAGATAGATAACAGTGTGTGTAATAAGTATAGTAATTGTCGTTCTGTCGATCATATAAGCATAATATGGCTAATAATATGAGTTAAATTGATAATAATAACAGTAATAAGTACAGTAATTGTCGTTCTATCGATAATATAAGCATAATTTGGCTAATAGTATGAGTTAGATCGATAATAATAAGAGTAGTGAGTACAGTAATTGTCGTTCTATCGATCATATCTGCATAATATGGTTAATAATATGAGTTAGATTCATAATAATAAGAGCAATAAGTATAGTAATTGTCGTTCTATCGATCATTTAAGCATAATATGGCTAATAATATGAGTTAGGTTGATAAAAATAAGAATAATAAGTATAGTAATTGTCGTTCTATCGATCATATAAGCATAATATGGCTAATAATATGAGTTAGGTTGATAATAATAGGAGTAATAAGTATAGTAAATGTCGTGCTATCGATCATATCTGCATAATATGGTTAATAATATGAGTTAGATTAATAATAGTGAGTGTAATAAGTATAGTAATTGTCGTTCTATCGATCATATTAGCATAATACGGCTAATAATATGAGTTAGATTGATAATAATAAGAGTAATAGGTATAGTGATTGTCGTTCTATCGATCAAATTAGCATAATATGGTTAATAATATGAGTTAGATAGATAACAGTGTGTGTAATAAGTATAGTAATTGTCGTTCTGTCGATCATATAAGCATAATATGGCTAATAATATGAGTTAGATCGATAATGATATGAGTAATAAGTATAGTAATTGTCGTTCTATCGATCATATCTGCATAATATGGTTAATAATATGAGTTAGATTCATAATAATAAGAGCAATAAGTATAGTAATTGTCGTTCTATCGATCATTTAAGCATAATATGGCTAATAATATGAGTTAGGTTGATAAAAATAAGAATAATAAGTATAGTAATTGTCGTTCTATCGATCATATAAGCATAATATGGCTAATAATATGAGTTAGGTTGATAATAATAGGAGTAATAAGTATAGTAAATGTCGTGCTATCGATCATATCTGCATAATATGGTTAATAATATGAGTTAGATTAATAATAGTGAGTGTAATAAGTATAGTAATTGTCGTTCTATCGATCATATTAGCATAATATGGTTAATAATATGAGTTAGATTAATAATAATAAGAGTAACAAGTACAGTAATTGTCGTTCTATCGATCATATAAGCATAATATGGTTAATAATATGAGTTAGATTGATAACAATAAGAGTAATAAGTATAGTAACTGTCGTTCTATCGATCATATAAGCATAATATGGCTAATAATATGAGTTAGATTGACAATAATAAGAGTAATGGGTATAGTAATTGTAGTTCTATCGATCATATCTGCATAATATGGTTAATAATATGAGTTAGATTCATAATAATAAGAGTAATAAGTATAGTAATTGTCGTTCTATCGATCATTTAAGCATAATATGGCTAATAATATGAGTTAGATTGATAATAATGAGAGTAATAAGTATAGTAATTGTCGTTCTATCGATCATATAAGCATAATATGGCTAATAATATGAGTTAGATCGATAATGGTAAGAGTAGTAAGTACAGTAATTGTCGTTCTATCGATCATATAAGCATAATATGGCTAATAATATGAGTTAGATTGATAATAATAAGAGTAATGGGTATAGTAATTGTAGTTCTATCGATCATATCTGCATAATATGGTTAATAATATGAGTTAGATTCATAATAATAAGAGTAATAAGTATAGTAATTGTCCTTCTATCGATCATTTAAGCATAATATGGCTAATAATATGAGTTAGGTTGATAAAAATAAGAATAATAAGTATAGTAATTGTCGTTCTGTCGATCATATAAGCATAATATGGCTAATAATATGAGTTGGATTGATAATAATGAGAGTAATAAGTATAGTAATTGTCGTTCTATCGATCATTTAAGCATAATACGGCTAATAATATGAGTTAGGTTGATAATAATAAGAGTAATAAGTATAGTAAATGTCGTGCTATCGATCATATTTGCATAATATTGTTAATAATATGAGTTAGATTGATAATAGTGAGTGTAATAAGTATAGTAATTGTCGTTCTATCGATCATATCTGCATAATATGGCTAATAATATGAGTTAGATTGATAATAATAAGAGTAATAAGTATAGTAATTGTCGTTCTATCGATCATATAAGCATAATATGGCTAATAATATGAGTTAGATTGATAATAGTAAGTGTAATAAGTACAGTAATTGTCGTTCTGTCGATCATATAAGCATAATATGGCTAATAATATGAGTTGGATTGATAATAATAAGAGTAATAAGTATAGTAATTGTCGTTCTATCGATCATATAAGCATAATATGGCTAATAATATGAGTTAGGTTGATAATAGTAAGAGTAGTGAGTATAGTAATTGTCGTTCTATCGATCATATATGCATAATATGGCTAATAATATGAGTTAGATTGATAATAATAACAGTAATAAGTACATTAATTGTCGTTCTATCGATAATATAAGCATAATATGGCTAATAATATGAGTTAGGTTGATAATAATAAGAGTAATAAGTATAGTAAATGTCGTGCTATCGATCATATCTGCATAATATGGTTAATAATATGAGTTAGATTGATAATAATAATAGTAATAAGTATAGTAATTGTCGTTCTATCGATCATTTAAGCATAATATGGCTAATAATATGAGTTAGATTGATAATAATAACAGTAATAAGTACAGTAATTGTCGCTCTATCGATAATATAAGCATAATATGGCTAATAATATGAGTTAGATCGATAATGATAAGAGTAATAAGTACAGTAATTGTCGTTCTATCGATCATATATGCATAATATAGCTAATAATATGAGTAAGATTGATAATAATAATAGTAATAAGTATAGTAATTGTCGTTCTATCGATCATTTAAGCATAATATGGCTAATAATATGAGTTAAATTGATAATAATAACAGTAATAAGTACAGTAATTGTCGTTCTATCGATAATATAAGCATAATTTGGCTAATAGTATGAGTTAGATCGATAATAATAAGAGTAGTGAGTACAGTAATTGTCGTTCTATCGATCATATAAGCATAATATGGCTAAGAATATGAGATAGATTGATAATAATAAGAGTAATAAGTATAGTAATTGTCGTTCTATCGATCATTTAAGCATAATATGGCTAATATATGAGTTAGGTTGATAAAAATAAGAATAATAAGTATAGTAATTGTCGTTCTGTCGACCATATAAGCATAATATGGCTAATAATATGAGTTAGGTTGATAATAATAGGAGCAATAAGTATAGTAAATGTCGTGCTATCGATCATATCTGCATATATGGTTAATAATATGAGTTAGATTGATAACAATAAGAGTAATAAGTACAGTAATTGTCGTTCTATCGATAATATAAGCATAATATGGCTAATAATATGAGTTAGATCGATAATGATATGAGTAATAAGTACAGTAATTGTCGTTCTATCGATCATATAAGCATAATATGGCTAATAATATGAGTTAGATTGATAATAGTAAGTGTAATAAGTACAGTAATTGTCGTTCTGTCGATCATATAAGCATAATATGGCTAATAATATGAGTTAGATTGATAATAATAAGAGTAGTGAGTATAGTAATTGTCGTTCTATCGATCATATAAGCATAATATGGCTAATAATATGAGTTAGATTGATAATAATAAGAGTAATAAGTATAGTAATTGTCGTTCTATCGATCATTTAAGCATAATATGGCTAGTAATATGAGTTAGATTGATAATAATAAGAGTAATAGTATAGTTATTGTCGTTCTATCGATCATTTAAGCATAATATGGCTAATAATATGAGTTAGATTGATAATAATAACAGTAATAAGTACAGTAATTGTCGCTCTATCGATAATATAAGCATAATATGGCTAATAATATGAGTTAGATCGATAATGATAAGAGTAATAAGTACAGTAATTGTCGTTCTATCGATCATATATGCATAATATAGCTAATAATATGAGTAAGATTGATAATAATAATAGTAATAAGTATAGTAATTGTCGTTCTATATCGATGATTTAAGCATAATATGGCTAATAATATGAGTTAAATTGATAATAATAACAGTAATAAGTACAGTAATTGTCGTTCTATCGATAATATAAGCATAATTTGGCTAATAGTATGAGTTAGATCGATAATAATAAGAGTAGTGAGTACAGTAATTGTCGTTCTATCGATCATATAAGCATAATATGGCTAAGAATATGAGATAGATTGATAATAATAAGAGTAATAAGTATAGTAATTGTCGTTCTATCGATCATTTAAGCATAATATGGCTGGTAATATGAGTTAGATTGATAATAATAAGAGTAACAAGTATAGTAATTGTCGTTCTATCGATCATATAAGCATAATATGGCTAATAATATGAGTTAGATTGATAATAATAAGAGTAATGAGTATAGTAATTGTAGTTCTATCGATCATATCTGCATAATATGGTTAGTAATATGAGTCAGATTCATAATAATAAGAGTAATAAGTATAGTAATTGTCGTTCTATCGATCATTTAAGCATAATATGGCTAATAATATGAGTTAGGTTGATAAAAATAAGAATAATAAGTATAGTAATTGTCGTTCTGTCGACCATATAAGCATAATATGGCTAATAATATGAGTTAGATTGATAATAATAAGAGTAATAAGTATAGTAATTGTCGTTCTATCGATCATTTAAGCATAATACGGCTAATAATATGAGTTAGATTGATAATAATAAGAGTAATAAGTATAGTTATTGTCGTTCTATCGATCAAATTAGCATAATATAGTTAATAATATGAGTTAGATTGATAACAGTGTGTGTAATAAGTATAGTAATTGTCGTTCTGTCGATCATATAAGCATAATATGGCTAATAATATGAGTTAGATCGATAATGATATGAGTAATAAGTATAGTAATTGTCGTTCTATCGATCATATCTGCATAATATGGTTAATAATATGAGTTAGATTCATAATAATAAGAGCAATAAGTATAGTAATTGTCGTTCTATCGATCATTTAAGCATAATATGGCTAATAATATGAGTTAGATTGATAATAATAAGAGTAATAAGTATAGTAATTGTCGTTCTATCGATCATTTAAGCATAATATGGCTAGTAATATGAGTTAGATTGATAATAATAAGAGTAATAAGTATAGTAATTGTCGTTCTATCGATCATTTAAGCATAATATGGCTAATAATATGAGTTAGGTAGATAAAAATAAGAATAATAAGTATAGTAATTGTCGTTCTATCGATCATACAAGCATAATATGTTAATAATATGAGTTAAATTGATAATAATAAGAGTAATAAGTATAGTAATTGTCGTTCTATCGATCATATAAGCATAATATGGCTAATAATATGAGTAAGATTGATAATAATAATAGTAATAAGTATAGTAATTGTCGGTGCTATCGATCATATCTGCATAATATGGTTAATAATATGAGTTAGATTGATAATAATAATAGTAATAAGTATAGTAATTGTCGTTCTATCGATCATTTAAGCATAATATGGCTAATAATATGAGTTAGATTGATAATAATAACAGTAATAAGTACAGTAATTGTCGCTCTATCGATAATATAAGCATAATATGGCTAATAATATGAGTTAGATCGATAATGATAAGAGTAATAAGTACAGTAATTGTCGTTCTATCGATCATATATGCATAATATAGCTAATAATATGAGTAAGATTGATAATAATAATAGTAATAAGTATAGTAATTGTCGTTCTATCGATCATTTAAGCATAATATGGCTAATAATATGAGTTAAATTGATAATAATAACAGTAATAAGTACAGTAATTGTCGTTCTATCGATAATATAAGCATAATTTGGCTAATAGTATGAGTTAGATCGATAATAATAAGAGTAGTGAGTACAGTAATTGTCGTTCTATCGATCATATAAGCATAATATGGCTAAGAATATGAGATAGATTGATAATAATAAGAGTAATAAGTATAGTAATTGTCGTTCTATCGATCATTTAAGCATAATATGGCTAATAATATGAGTTAGGTTGATAAAAATAAGAATAATAAGTATAGTAATTGTCGTTCTGTCGACCATATAAGCATAATATGGCTAATAATATGAGTTAGGTTGATAATAATAGGAGCAATAAGTATAGTAAATGTCGTGCTATCGATCATATCTGCATAATATGGTTAATAATATGAGTTAGATTGATAACAATAAGAGTAATAAGTACAGTAATTGTCGTTCTATCGATAATATAAGCATAATATGGCTAATAATATGAGTTAGATCGATAATGATATGAGTAATAAGTACAGTAATTGTCGTTCTATCGATCATATAAGCATAATATGGCTAATAATATGAGTTAGATTGATAATAGTAAGTGTAATAAGTACAGTAATTGTCGTTCTGTCGATCATATAAGCATAATATGGCTAATAATATGAGTTAGATTGATAATAATAAGAGTAGTGAGTATAGTAATTGTCGTTCTATCGATCATATAAGCATAATATGGCTAATAATATGAGTTAGATTGATAATAATAAGAGTAATAAGTATAGTAATTGTCGTTCTATCGATCATTTAAGCATAATATGGCTAGTAATATGAGTTAGATTGATAATAATAAGAGTAATAGGTATAGTTATTGTCGTTCTATCGATCATTTAAGCATAATATGGCTAATAATATGAGTTAGATTGATAATAATAACAGTAATAAGTACAGTAATTGTCGCTCTATCGATAATATAAGCATAATATGGCTAATAATATGAGTTAGATCGATAATGATAAGAGTAATAAGTACAGTAATTGTCGTTCTATCGATCATATATGCATAATATAGCTAATAATATGAGTAAGATTGATAATAATAATAGTAATAAGTATAGTAATTGTCGTTCTATCGATGATTTAAGCATAATATGGCTAATAATATGAGTTAAATTGATAATAATAACAGTAATAAGTACAGTAATTGTCGTTCTATCGATAATATAAGCATAATTTGGCTAATAGTATGAGTTAGATCGATAATAATAAGAGTAGTGAGTACAGTAATTGTCGTTCTATCGATCATATAAGCATAATATGGCTAAGAATATGAGATAGATTGATAATAATAAGAGTAATAAGTATAGTAATTGTCGTTCTATCGATCATTTAAGCATAATATGGCTGGTAATATGAGTTAGATTGATAATAATAAGAGTAACAAGTATAGTAATTGTCGTTCTATCGATCATATAAGCATAATATGGCTAATAATATGAGTTAGATTGATAATAATAAGAGTAATGAGTATAGTAATTGTAGTTCTATCGATCATATCTGCATAATATGGTTAGTAATATGAGTCAGATTCATAATAATAAGAGTAATAAGTATAGTAATTGTCGTTCTATCGATCATTTAAGCATAATATGGCTAATAATATGAGTTAGGTTGATAAAAATAAGAATAATAAGTATAGTAATTGTCGTTCTGTCGACCATATAAGCATAATATGGCTAATAATATGAGTTAGATTGATAATAATAAGAGTAATAAGTATAGTAATTGTCGTTCTATCGATCATTTAAGCATAATACGGCTAATAATATGAGTTAGATTGATAATAATAAGAGTAATAAGTATAGTTATTGTCGTTCTATCGATCAAATTAGCATAATATAGTTAATAATATGAGTTAGATTGATAACAGTGTGTGTAATAAGTATAGTAATTGTCGTTCTGTCGATCATATAAGCATAATATGGCTAATAATATGAGTTAGATCGATAATGATATGAGTAATAAGTATAGTAATTGTCGTTCTATCGATCATATCTGCATAATATGGTTAATAATATGAGTTAGATTCATAATAATAAGAGCAATAAGTATAGTAATTGTCGTTCTATCGATCATTTAAGCATAATATGGCTAATAATATGAGTTAGATTGATAATAATAAGAGTAATAAGTATAGTAATTGTCGTTCTATCGATCATTTAAGCATAATATGGCTAGTAATATGAGTTAGATTGATAATAATAAGAGTAATAAGTATAGTAATTGTCGTTCTATCGATCATTTAAGCATAATATGGCTAATAATATGAGTTAGGTAGATAAAAATAAGAATAATAAGTATAGTAATTGTCGTTCTATCGATCATACAAGCATAATATGGTTAATAATATGAGTTAAATTGATAATAATAAGAGTAATAAGTATAGTAATTGTCGTTCTATCGATCATATAAGCATAATATGGCTAATAATATGAGTAAGATTGATAATAATAATAGTAATAAGTATAGTAATTGTCGTTCTATCGATCATATCTGCATAATATGGCTAATAATATGAGTTAGATTGATAATAATAAGAGTAATAAGTATAGTAATTGTCGTTCTATCGATCATATAAGCATAATATGGCTAATAATATGAGTTAGATCGATAATGATAAGAGTAGTAAGTACAGTAATTGTCGTTCTATCGATCATATAAGCATAATATGGCTAATAATATGAGTTAGATTGATAATAATAAGAGTAATGGGTATAGTAATTGTAGTTCTATCGATCATATCTGCATAATATGGTTAATAATATGAGTTAGATTAATAATAGTGAGTGTAATAAGTATAGTAATTGTCGTTCTATCGATCATATTAGCATAATATGGTTAATAATATGAGTTAGATTAATAATAATAAGAGTAATAAGTACAGTAATTGTCGTTCTATCGATCATATAAGCATAATATGGTTAATAATATGAGTTAGATTGATAACAATAAGAGTAATAAGTACAGTAATTGTCGTTCTATCGATAATATAAGCATAATATGGCTAATAATATGAGTTAGATCGATAATGATATGAGTAATAAGTACAGTAATTGTCGTTCTATCGATCATTTAAGCATAATATGGCTAGTAATATGAGTTAGATTGATAATGATAAGAGTAATAAGTACAGTAATTGTCGTTCTATCGATCATATATGCATAATATAGCTAATAATATGAGTAAGATTGATAATAATAATAGTAATAAGTATAGTAATTGTCGTTCTATCGATCATTTAAGCATAATATGGCTAATAATATGAGTTAAATTGATAATAATAACAGTAATAAGTACAGTAATTGTCGTTCTATCGATAATATAAGCATAATTTGGCTAATAGTATGAGTTAGATCGATAATAATAAGAGTAGTGAGTACAGTAATTGTCGTTCTATCGATCATATCTGCATAATATGGTTAATAATATGAGTTAGATTCATAATAATAAGAGCAATAAGTATAGTAATTGTCGTTCTATCGATCATTTAAGCATAATATGGCTAATAATATGAGTTAGGTTGATAAAAATAAGAATAATAAGTATAGTAATTGTCGTTCTATCGATCATATAAGCATAATATGGCTAATAATATGAGTTAGGTTGATAATAATAGGAGTAATAAGTATAGTAAATGTCGTGCTATCGATCATATCTGCATAATATGGTTAATAATATGAGTTAGATTAATAATAGTGAGTGTAATAAGTATAGTAATTGTCGTTCTATCGATCATATTTGCATAATACGGCTA
>NW_027475076.1:0-15326 GCF_050947335.1 Megachile rotundata | reverse complement strand
GATAATAATAAGAGTAATAAGTATAGTGATTGTCGTTCTCTCGATCATATAAGCATAATATGGCTAATAATATGACTTAGATTGATAATAATAAGAGTAATAAGTATAGTAATTGTCGTTCTATCGATCATATCTGCATAATATGGTCAATAATATGAGTTAGATTGATAATAATAAGAGTAATAAGTATAGTAATTGTCGTTCTATCGATAATATAAGCATAATATGGCTAATAATATGAGTTAGGTTGATAATAATAAGCGTAATAAATATAGTAAATGTCGTGCTATCGCTCATATCTGCATAATATGGTTAATAATATGAGTTAGATTGATAATAGTGAGTGTAATAAGTATAGTAATTGTCGTTCTAACGATCATATGAGCATAATATGGGTAATAATATGAGTTGGATTGATAATGATAAGAGTAATGAGTATAGTAATTGTAGTTCTATCGATCATATAAGCATAATATGTCTAATAATATGAATTAGATTCATAATAATAAGAGTAATAAGTATAGTAATTGTCGTTCTATCGATCATATAAGCATAATATGGCTAATAATATGAGTTAGATTGATAATAATAAGAGTAGTGAGTATAGTAATTGTCGTTCTATCGATCATATAAGCATAATATGGCTAATAATATGAGTTAGATTGATAATAATAAGAGTAATAAGTATAGTAGTTGTCGTTCTATCGATCATTTAAGCATAATATGGCTAATAATATGAGTTAGATTGATAACATTAAAAGTAATAAGTATAGTAATTGTCGTTCTATCGATCATATAAGCATAATATGGCTAATAATACGAGTTACCTTGATAATAATACGAGTAATAAGTATAGTAAATGTCGTGCTATCGATCATATGTGCATAATATGGTCAATAATATGAGTTAGATTGATAATAGTGAGTGTAATTAGTATAGTAATTGTCGTTCTATCGATCATATTAGCATAATATGGTTAATAATATGAGTTAGATTGATAATAATAAGAGTAATAAGTATAGTACTTGTCGTTCTATCGATCATATAAGCATAATATGGCTAATAATGTGAGTTAGATTGATAATAATAAGAGTAGTGAGTATAGTAACTGTCGTTCTATCGATCATATAAGCATAATATGGCTAATATTATGAGTTAGATTGATAATAATAAGAGTAATAAGTATAGTAATTGTCGTTCTATCGGTCATTTAAGCATAATATGGCTAATAATATGAGTTAGATTGATAACAATAAGAGTAATAAGTATAGTAATTGTCGTTCTATCGATCATATAAGCATAATATGGCTAATAATATGAGTTAGGTTGATAATAATAAGCGTAATAAATATAGTAAATGTCGTGCTGTCGATCATATCTGCATAATATGGTTAATAATATGAGTTAGATTGGTAATAGTGAGTGTAATAAGTATAGTAATTGTCGTTCTAACGATCATATGAGCATAATATGGGTAATAATATGAGTTGGATTGATAATGATAAGGGTAATGAGTATAGAAATTGTAGTTCTATCGATCATATAAGCATAATATGTCTAATAATATGAGTTAGATTCATAATAATAAGAGTAATAAGTATAGTAATTGTCGTTCTATCGATCATATTAGCATAATATGGTTAATAATAATAGTTAGATTGATAACAATAAGAGTAATAAGTATAGTAATTGTCGTTCTATCGATCATATTAGCATAATATGGTTAATAACATGAGTTAGATTGATAATAATAAGAGTAATAAGTATAGTGACTGTCGTTCTATCGATCATATAAGCATAATATGGCTAATAATATGACTTAGATTGATAATAATAAGAGTAATAAGTATAGTAATTGTCGTTCTATCGATCATATCTGCATAATATGGTCAATAATATGAGTTAGATTGATAATAATAAGAGTAATAAGTATAGTAATTGTCGTTCTATCGATAATATACGCATAATATGGCTAATAATATGAGTTAGATTGATAATACTAAGAGTAGTGAGTATAGTAGTTCTCGTTCTATCGATCATATAAGCATAATATGGCTAATAATATGAGTTAGGTAGATAATAATAAGAGTAATAAGTATAGTAATTGTCGTTCAATCGATCATTTAAGCATAATATGGCTAATAATATGAGTTAGATTGATAATAATAAGAGTAATGAGTACAGTAATTGTCGTTCTATCGATCATATAAGCACAATATGGCTAATAATATGAGTTAGATTGATAATAATAACAGTAATAAGTATAGTAATTGTCGTTCTATCGATAATATAAGCATAATATGGCTAATAATATGAGTTAGATTGATAATACTAAGAGTAGTGAGTATAGTAATTCTCGTTCTATCGATCATATAAGCATAATATGGCTAATAATATGAGTTAGATTGATAATAATAAGCGTAATAAGTATAGTAATTGTCGTTCTATCGATAATATAAGCATAATATGGCTAATAATATGAGTTAGGTAGATAAAAATAAGAGTAATAAGTGTAGTAATTGTCGTTCTATCGATCATTTAAGCATAATATGGCTAATAATATGAGTTAGATTGATAATAATAAGAGTAATGAGTACAGTAATTGTCGTTCTATCGATCATATAAGCATAATGTGGCTAATAATATGAGTTAGATTTATAATAATAAGAGTAATAAGTATAGTAATTGTCGTTCTATCGATAATATAAGCATAATATGGCTAATAATATGAGTTAGGTAGATAATAATAAGAGTAATAAGTATAGTGATTGTCTTTCTATCGATCATATAAGCATAATATGGCTAATAATATGAGTTAGGTTGATAATATTACGAGTAATAAGTATAGTAAATGTCGTGCTATCGACCATATCTGCATAATATGGTTAATAATATGAGTTAGATTGATAATAGTGAGTGTAATAAGTATAGTAATTGTCGTTCTATCGATCATATGAGCATAATATGGGTAATAATATGAGTTGGATTGATAATGATAAGAGTAATGAGTATAGTAATTGTAGCTCTATCGATCATATAAGCATAATATGTCTAATAATATGAGTTAGATTCATAATAATAAGAGTAATAAGTATAGTAATTGTCGTTCTATCGATCATATAAGCATAATATGGCTAATAATATGAGTTAGATCGATAATGATAAGAGTAATAAGTACAATAATTGTCGTTCTATCGATCATATAAGCATAATATGGCTAATAATACGAGTTAGGTTGATAATAATAAGCGTAATAAATATAGTAAATGTCGTGCTATCGATCATATCTGCATAATATGGTTAATAATATGAGTTAGATTGATAATAGTGAGTGTAATAAGTATAGTAATTGTCGTTCTATCGATCATATGAGCATAATATGGGTAATAATATGAGTTGGATTGATAATGATAAGAGTAATGAGTATAGTAATTGTAGCTCTATCGATCATATAAGCATAATATGTCTAATAATATGAGTTAGATTCATAATAATAAGAGTAATAAGTATAGTAATTGTCGTTCTATCGATCATATAAGCATAATATGGCTAATAATATGAGTTAGATCGATAATGATAAGAGTAATAAGTACAATAATTGTCGTTCTCTCGATCATATAAGCATAATATGGCTAATAATATGAGTTAGATCGATAATGATAAGAGTAATAAGTACAATAATTGTCGTTCTATCGATCATATAAGCATAATATGGCTAATCATATGAGTTCGGTTGATAATAATAAGAGTAATAAGTATAGTAATTGTCGTTCTATCGATCATATAAGCATAATATGGCTAATAATATGAGTTAGATTGATAACAATAAGAGTAATAAGTATAGTAATTGTCGTTCTATCGATCATATAAGCATAATATGGCTAATAATATGAGTTAGATCGATAATGATAAGAGTAATAAGTACAATAATTGTCGTTCTATCGATCTTATAAGCATAATATGGCTAATAATATGAGTTAGATCGATAATGATAAGAGTAATAAGTTCAATAATTGTCGTTCTATCGATCATATAAGCATAATATGGTTAATAATATGAGTTAAATTGATAATAATGAGTGTAATAAGTATAGTAATTGTCGTTCTATCGATCATTTAAGCATAATATGGCTAATAATATGAGTTTGATTGATAACATTAAGAGTAATAAGTATAGTAATTGTCGTTCTATCGATCATATAAGCATAATATGGCTAATAATATGAGTTAGGTTGATAATAATAAGCGTAATAAATACAGTAAATGTCGTGCTATCGATCATATCTGCATAATATGGTTAATAACATGAGTTAGATTGATAATAGTGAGTGTAATGAGTATAGTAATTGTCGTTCTATCGATCATATGAGCATAATATGGGTAATAATATGAGTTGGATTGATAATGATAAGAGTAATGAGTATAGTAATTGTAGCTCTATCGATCATATAAGCATAATATGTCTAATAATATGAGTTAGATTCATAATAATAAGAGTAATAAGTATAGTAATTGTCGTTCTATCGATCATATAAGCATAATATGGCTAATAATATGAGTTAGATCGATAATGATAAGAGTAATAAGTACAATAATTGTCGTTCTATCGATCATATAAGCATAATATGGCTAATAATACGAGTTAGGTTGATAATAATAAGCGTAATAAATATAGTAAATGTCGTGCTATCGATCATATCTGCATAATATGGTTAATAATATGAGTTAGATTGATAATAGTGAGTGTAATAAGTATAGTAATTGTCGTTCTATCGATCATATGAGCATAATATGGGTAATAATATGAGTTGGATTGATAATGATAAGAGTAATGAGTATAGTAATTGTAGTTCTATCGATCATATAAGCATAATATGTCTAATAATATGACTTAGATTCATAATAATAAGAGTAATAAGTATAGTAATTGTCGTTCTATCGATCATATAAGCATAATATGGCTAATAATACGAGTTAGGTTGATAATAATAAGCGTAATAAATATAGTAAATGTCGTGCTATCGATCATATCTGCATAATATGGTTAATAATATGAGTTAGATTGATAATAGTGAGTGTAATAAGTATAGTAATTGTCGTTCTATCGATCATATGAGCATAATATGGGTAATAATATGAGTTGGATTGATAATGATAAGAGTAATGAGTATAGTAATTGTAGCTCTATCGATCATATAAGCATAATATGTCTAATAATATGAGTTAGATTCATAATAATAAGAGTAATAAGTATAGTAATTGTCGTTCTATCGATCATATAAGCATAATATGGCTAATAATATGAGTTAGATCGATAATGATAAGAGTAATAAGTACAATAATTGTCGTTCTCTCGATCATATAAGCATAATATGGCTAATAATATGAGTTAGATCGATAATGATAAGAGTAATAAGTACAATAATTGTCGTTCTATCGATCATATAAGCATAATATGGCTAATCATATGAGTTCGGTTGATAATAATAAGAGTAATAAGTATAGTAATTGTCGTTCTATCGATCATATAAGCATAATATGGCTAATAATATGAGTTAGATTGATAACAATAAGAGTAATAAGTATAGTAATTGTCGTTCTATCGATCATATAAGCATAATATGGCTAATAATATGAGTTAGATCGATAATGATAAGAGTAATAAGTACAATAATTGTCGTTCTATCATCTTATAAGCATAATATGGCTAATAATATGAGTTAGATCGATAATGATAAGAGTAATAAGTTCAATAATTGTCGTTCTATCGATCATATAAGCATAATATGGTTAATAATATGAGTTAAATTGATAATAATGAGTGTAATAAGTATAGTAATTGTCGTTCTATCGATCATTTAAGCATAATATGGCTAATAATATGAGTTTGATTGATAACATTAAGAGTAATAAGTATAGTAATTGTCGTTCTATCGATCATATAAGCATAATATGGCTAATAATATGAGTTAGGTTGATAATAATAAGCGTAATAAATACAGTAAATGTCGTGCTATCGATCATATCTGCATAATATGGTTAATAACATGAGTTAGATTGATAATAGTGAGTGTAATGAGTATAGTAATTGTCGTTCTATCGATCATATGAGCATAATATGGGTAATAATATGAGTTGGATTGATAATGATAAGAGTAATGAGTATAGTAATTGTAGCTCTATCGATCATATAAGCATAATATGTCTAATAATATGAGTTAGATTCATAATAATAAGAGTAATAAGTATAGTAATTGTCGTTCTATCGATCATATAAGCATAATATGGCTAATAATATGAGTTAGATCGATAATGATAAGAGTAATAAGTACAATAATTGTCGTTCTATCGATCATATAAGCATAATATGGCTAATAATACGAGTTAGGTTGATAATAATAAGCGTAATAAATATAGTAAATGTCGTGCTATCGATCATATCTGCATAATATGGTTAATAATATGAGTTAGATTGATAATAGTGAGTGTAATAAGTATAGTAATTGTCGTTCTATCGATCATATGAGCATAATATGGGTAATAATATGAGTTGGATTGATAATGATAAGAGTAATGAGTATAGTAATTGTAGTTCTATCGATCATATAAGCATAATATGGCTAATAATACGAGTTAGGTTGATAATAATAAGAGTAATAAGTATAGTAATTGTCGTTCTATCGATCATATAAGCATAATATGGCTAATAATATGAGTTAGATCGATAATGATAAGAGTAATAAGTACAATAATTGTCGTTCTCTCGATCATATAAGCATAATATGGCTAATAATATGAGTTAGATCGATAATGATAAGAGTAATAAGTACAATAATTGTCGTTCTATCGATCATATAAGCATAATATGGTTAATAATATGAGTTAGATTGATAATAGTGTGTGTAATAAGTATAGTAATTGTCGTTCTATCGATCATATTAGCATAATATGGTTAATAATATGAGTTAGATTGATAACAATAAGAGTAATAAGTATAGTAATTGTCGTTCTATCGATCATATTAGCATAATATGATTAATAACGTGAGTTAGATTGATAATAATTAGAGTAATAAGTATAGTGATTGTCGTTCTACCGATCATATAAGCATAATATGGCTAATCATATGAGTTCGGTTGATAATAATAAGAGTAATAAGTATAGTAATTGTCGTTCTATCGATCATATAAGCATAATATGGCTAATAATATGAGTTAGATTGATAATAATAAGAGTAATGAGTATAGTAATTGTCGTTCTATCGATAATATAAGCATAATATGGCTAATAATATGAGTTAGATTGATAATAATAACAGTAATAAGTATAGTAATTGTCGTTCTATCGATAATATAAGCATAATATGGCTAATAATATGAGTTAGATCGATAATGATAAGAGTAATAAGTTCAATAATTGTCGTTCTATCGATCATATAAGCATAATATGGTTAATAATATGAGTTAAATTGATAATAATGAGTGTAATAAGTATAGTAATTGTCGTTCTATCGATCATTTAAGCATAATATGGCTAATAATATGAGTTTGATTGATAACATTAAGAGTAATAAGTATAGTAATTGTCGTTCTATCGATCATATAAGCATAATATGGCTAATAATATGAGTTAGGTTGATAATAATAAGCGTAATAAATACAGTAAATGTCGTGCTATCGATCATATCTGCATAATATGGTTAATAACATGAGTTAGATTGATAATAGTGAGTGTAATGAGTATAGTAATTGTCGTTCTATCGATCATATGAGCATAATATGGGTAATAATATGAGTTGGATTGATAATGATAAGAGTAATGAGTATAGTAATTGTAGCTCTATCGATCATATAAGCATAATATGTCTAATAATATGAGTTAGATTCATAATAATAAGAGTAATAAGTATAGTAATTGTCGTTCTATCGATCATATAAGCATAATATGGCTAATAATATGAGTTAGATCGATAATGATAAGAGTAATAAGTACAATAATTGTCGTTCTCTCGATCATATAAGCATAATATGGCTAATAATATGAGTTAGATCGATAATGATAAGAGTAATAAGTACAATAATTGTCGTTCTATCGATCATATAAGCATAATATGGTTAATAATATGAGTTAGATTGATAATAGTGTGTGTAATAAGTATAGTAATTGTCGTTCTATCGATCATATTAGCATAATATGGTTAATAATATGAGTTAGATTGATAACAATAAGAGTAATAAGTATAGTAATTGTCGTTCTCTCGATCATATTAGCATAATATGATTAATAACGTGAGTTAGATTGATAATAATTAGAGTAATAAGTATAGTGATTGTCGTTCTACCGATCATATAAGCATAATATGGCTAATCATATGAGTTCGGTTGATAATAATAAGAGTAATAAGTATAGTAATTGTGGTTCTATCGATCATATAAGCATAATATGGCTAATAATATGAGTTAGATTGATAATAATAAGAGTAATGAGTATAGTAATTGTCGTTCTATCGATAATATAAGCATAATATGGCTAATAATATGAGTTAGATTGATAATAATAACAGTAATAAGTATAGTAATTGTCGTTCTATCGATAATATAAGCATAATATGGCTAATAATATGAGTTAGATTTATAATAATAAGAGTAATAAGTATAGTAATTGTCGTTCTATCGATCATATAAGCATAATATGGCTAATAATATGAGTTAGATCGATAATGATAAGAGTAACAAGTACAATAATTGTCGTTCTATCGATCTTATAAGCATAATATGGCTAATAATATGAGTTAGATCGATAATGATAAGAGTAATAAGTTCAATAATTGTCGTTCTATCGATCATATAAGCATAATATGGTTAATAATATGAGTTAAATTGATAATAATGAGTGTAATAAGTATAGTAATTGTCGTTCTATCGATCATTTAAGCATAATATGGCTAATAATATGAGTTTGATTGATAACATTAAGAGTAATAAGTATAGTAATTGTCGTTCTATCGATCATATAAGCATAATATGGCTAATAATATGAGTTAGGTTGATAATAATAAGCGTAATAAATACAGTAAATGTCGTGCTATCGATCATATCTGCATAATATGGTTAATAACATGAGTTAGATTGATAATAGTGAGTGTATTGAGTATAGTAATTGTCGTTCTATCGATCATATGAGCATAATATGGGTAATAATATGAGTTGGATTGATAATGATAAGAGTAATGAGTATAGTAATTGTCGTTCTATCGATCATATAAGCATAATATGGCTAATAATATGAGTTAGATCGATAATGATAAGAGTAATAAGTTCAATAATTGTCGTTCTATCGATCATATAAGCATAATATGGCTAATAATACGAGTTAGGTTGATAATAATAAGCGTAATAAATATAGTAAATGTCGTGCTATCGATCATATCTGCATAATATGGTTAATAATATGAGTTAGATTGATAATAGTGAGTGTAATAAGTATAGTAATTGTCGTTCTATCGATCATATGAGCTTAATATGGGTAATAATATGAGTTGGATTGATAATGATAAGAGTAATGAGTATAGTAATTGTCGTTCTATCGATCATATCTGCATAATATATTTAATAATATGAGTTAGATTGATAATAATAAGAGCAATGAGTATAGTAGTTGTCGTACTATCGATCATGTAAGCATAATATGGCTAATAATATTAGGTAGATTGAAAATAATAAGTGTAGTGAGTATAGTAATTGTCGTCCTATCGATCACAATTGCATAATATGGTTAATAATATGAGTTAGATTGATGATAATAAGAGCAATGTGTATAGTAATTGTCGTACTATCGATCATATAAGCATAATATGGCTAATAATATGAGTTAGATTTATAATAATAAGAGTAATAAGTATAGTAAATGTCGTGCTATCGATCATATCTGCATAATATGGTTAATAATATGAGTTAGATTGATAATAGTGAGTGTAGTAAGTATAGTAATTGTCGTTCTATCGCTCATATTAGCATAATATGGTTATTAATACGAGTTAGATTGATAATAATGAGAGTAATAAGTATAGTAATTGTCGTTCTATCGATCATATAAGCATAATATGGCTAATAATATGAGTTAGATTGATAATAATAACAGTAATAAGTATAGTAATTGTCGTTCTATCGATAATATATGCATAATATGGCTAATAATATGAGTCAGGTTGATAATTATAAGAGTAATAAGTATAGTGATTGTCGTTCTCTCGATCATATAAGCATAATATGGCTAATAATATGAGTTAGATTGATAATAATAACAGTAATAAGTATAGTAATTGTCGTTCTATCCATAATATAAGCATAATATGGCTAATAATATGAGTTAGATTGATAATAATAAGAGTAATAAGTATAGTAATTGTCGTTCTATCGATCATAATTGCATAATATGGATAATAATATGAGTTAGATTGATAATAGTGAGTGTAATAAATATAGTAATTGTCGTTCTATCGCTCATATAAGCACAATATCGCTAATAATATCAGTTAGATTGATAATAATAAGTGTAATAAGTATAGTAATTGTCGTTCTATCGATCATAATTGCATAATATGGTTAATAATATGAGTTAGATTGATAATAATAAGAGCAATGAGTATAGTAATTGTCGTACTATCGATCATATAAGCATAATATGGCTAATACTATGAGTTAGATTTATAATAATAAGAGTAATAAATATAGTAATTGTCGATCTATCGATCATATTAGCATAATATGGTTAATAATATGAGTTAGGTTGATCACAATAAGAGTAATAAGTATAGTAATTCCGTTCTATCGATAATATAAGCATAATATGGCTAATAATATGAGTTAGATTGATAATAATAACAGTAATAAGTATAGTAATTGTCGTTCTATCGATCATATCTGCATAATATGGTTAATAATATGAGTTAGATTGATAATAATAGGAGTAATAAGTATAGTAATTGTCGTTCTATCGATCATATAAGCACAATATGGCTAATAATATGAGTTAGATTGATAATAATAACAGTAATAAGTATAGTAATTGTCGTTCTATCCATAATATAAGCATAATATGGCTAATAATATGAGTTAGATTGATAATACTAAGAGTAGTGAGTATAGTAATTCTCGTTCTATCGATCATATAAGCATAATATGGCTAATAATATGAGTTAGAATGATAATAATAAGCGTAATAAGTATAGTAATTGTCGTTCTATCGATAATATAAGCATAATATGGCTAATAATATGAGTTAGGTAGATAATAATAAGAGTAATAAGTATAGTAATTGTCGTTCTATCGATCATTTAAGCATAATATGGCTAATAATATGAGTTAGATTGATAATAATAAGAGTAATGAGTACAGTAATTGTCGTTCTATCGATCATATAAGCATAATATGGCTAATAATATGAGTTAGATTTATAATAATAAGAGTAATAAGTATAGTAATTGTCGTTCTATCGATAATATCAGCATAATATGGCTAATAACATGAGTTAGGTAGATAATAATAAGAGTAATTAATATAGTGATTGTCGTTCTATCGATAATATAAGCATAATATGGCTAATAATATGAGTTAGGTTGATAATAATAAGAGTAATAAGTATAGTAATTGTCGTTCTATCGATCATATGAGCATAATATGGGTAATAATATGAGTTGGATTGATAATGATAAGAGTAATGAGTATAGTAATTGTAGCTCTATCGATCATATAAGCATAATATGTCTAATAATATGAGTTAGATTCATAATAATAACAGTAATAAGTATAGTAATTGTCGTTCTATCGATCATATAAGCATAATATGGCTAATAATATGAGTTAGATCGATAATGATAAGAGTAATAAGTACAATAATTGTCGTTCTATCGATCATATAAGCATAATATGGCTAATAATACGAGTTAGGTTGATAATAATAAGCGTAATAAATATAGTAAATGTCGTGCTATCGATCATATCTGCATAATATGGTTAATAATATGAGTTAGATTGATAATAGTGAGTGTAATAAGTATAGTAATTGTCGTTCTATCGATCATATGAGCATAATATGGGTAATACTATGAGTTGGATTGATAATGATAAGAGTAATGAGTATAGTAATTGTAGTTCTATCGATCATATAAGCATAATATGTCTAATAATATGACTTAGATTCATAATAATAAGAGTAATAAGTATAGTAATTGTCGTTCTATCGATCATATAAGCATAATATGGCTAATAATACGAGTTAGGTTGATAATAATAAGCGTAATAAATATAGTAAATGTCGTGCTATCGATCATATCTGCATAATATGGTTTATAATATGAGTTAGATTGATAATAGTGAGTGTAATAAGTATAGTAATTGTCGTTCTATCGATCATATGAGCATAATATGGGTAATAATATGAGTTGGATTGATAATGATAAGAGTAATGAGTATAGTAATTGTAGCTCTATCGATCATATAAGCATAATATGTCTAATAATATGAGTTAGATTCATAATAATAAGAGTAATAAGTATAGTAATTGTCGTTCTATCGATCATATAAGCATAATATGGCTAATAATATGAGTTAGATCGATAATGATAAGAGTAATAAGTACAATAATTGTCGTTCTATCGATCTTATAAGCATAATATGGCTAATAATATGAGTTAGATCGATAATGATAAGAGTAATAAGTTCAATAATTGTCGTTCTATCGATCATATAAGCATAATATGGTTAATAATATGAGTTAAATTGATAATAGTGAGTGTAATAAGTATAGTAATTGTCGTTCTATCGATCATATAAGCATAATATGGCTAATAATATGAGTTAGATTGATAATAATAACAGTAATAAGTATAGTAATTGTCGTTCTATCGATAATATAAGCATAATATGGCTAATAATATGAGTTAGATTTATAATAATAACAGTAATAAGTATAGTAATTGTCGTTCTATCGATCATATAAGCATAATATGTCTAATAATATGACTTAGATTCATAATAATAAGGGTAATAAGTATAGTAATTGTCGTTCTATCGATCATATAAGCATAATATGGCTAATAATATGAGTTAGATTGATAATAATAACAGTAATAAGTATAGTAATTGTCGTTCTAATCGATAATATAAGCATAATATGGCTAATAATATGAGTTAGATTTATAATAATAAGAGTAATAAGTATAGTAATTGTCGTTCTATCGATCATATAAGCATAATATGGCTAATAATATGAGTTAGATCGATAATGATAAGAGTAATAAGTACAATAATTGTCGTTCTATCGATCTTATAAGCATAATATGGCTAATAATATGAGTTAGATCGATAATGATAAGAGTAATAAGTTCAATAATTGTCGTTCTATCGATCATATAAGCATAATATGGTTAATAATATGAGTTAAATTGATAATAGTGAGTGTAATAAGTATAGTAATTGTCGTTCTATCGATCATTTAAGCATAATATGGCTAATAATATGAGTTTGATTGATAACAATAAGAGTAATAAGTATAGTAATTGTCGTTCTATCGATCATATAAGCATAATATGGCTAATAATATGAGTTAGGTTGATAATAATAAGCGTAATAAATACAGTAAATGTCGTGCTATCGATCATATCTGCATAATATGGTTAATAATATGAGTTAGATTGATAATAGTGAGTGTAATGAGTATAGTAATTGTCGTTCTATCGATCATATGAGCATGATATGGGTAATAATATGAGTTGGATTGATAATGATAAGAGTAATGAGTATAGTAATTGTAGTTCTATCGATCATATAAGCATAATATGTCTAATAATATGAGTTAGATTCATAATAATAAGAGTAATAAGTATAGTAATTGTCGTTCTATCGATCATATAAGCATAATATGGCTAATAATATGAGTTAGATCGATAATGATAAGAGTAATAAGTACAATAATTGTCGTTCTCTCGATCATATAAGCATAATATGGCTAATAATATGAGTTAGATCGATAATGATAAGAGTAATAAGTACAATAATTGTCGTTCTATCGATCATATAAGCATAATATGGTTAATAATATGAGTTAGATTGATAATAGTGTGTGTAATAAGTATAGTAATTGTCGTTCTATCGATCATATAAGCATAATATGGCTAATAATATGAGTTAGATCGATAATGATAAGAGTAACAAGTACAATAATTGTCGTTCTATCGATCTTATAAGCATAATATGGCTAATAATATGAGTTAGATCGATAATGATAAGAGTAATAAGTTCAATAATTGTCGTTCTATCGATCATATAAGCATAATATGGTTAATAATATGAGTTAAATTGATAATAATGAGTGTAATAAGTATAGTAATTGTCGTTCTATCGATCATTTAAGCATAATATGGCTAATAATATGAGTTTGATTGATAACATTAAGAGTAATAAGTATAGTAATTGTCGTTCTATCGATCATATAAGCATAATATGGCTAATAATATGAGTTAGGTTGATAATAATAAGCGTAATAAATACAGTAAATGTCGTGCTATCGATCATATCTGCATAATATGGTTAATAACATGAGTTAGATTGATAATAGTGAGTGTAATGAGTATAGTAATTGTCGTTCTATCGATCATATGAGCATAATATGGGTAATAATATGAGTTGGATTGATAATGATAAGAGTAATGAGTATAGTAATTGTCGTTCTATCGATCATATAAGCATAATATGGCTAATAATATGAGTTAGATCGATAATGATAAGAGTAATAAGTTCAATAATTGTCGTTCTATCGATCATATAAGCATAATATGGCTAATAATACGAGTTAGGTTGATAATAATAAGCGTAATAAATATAGTAAATGTCGTGCTATCGATCATATCTGCATAATATGGTTAATAATATGAGTTAGATTGATAATAGTGAGTGTAATAAGTATAGTAATTGTCGTTCTATCGATCATATGAGCTTAATATGGGTAATAATATGAGTTGGATTGATAATGATAAGAGTAATGAGTATAGTAATTGTCGTTCTATCGATCATATCTGCATAATATATTTAATAATATGAGTTAGATTGATAATAATAAGAGCAATGAGTATAGTAGTTGTCGTACTATCGATCATGTAAGCATAATATGGCTAATAATATTAGGTAGATTGAAAATAATAAGTGTAGTGAGTATAGTAATTGTCGTCCTATCGATCACAATTGCATAATATGGTTAATAATATGAGTTAGATTGATGATAATAAGAGCAATGTGTATAGTAATTGTCGTACTATCGATCATATAAGCA
>NW_027475075.1:0-15331 GCF_050947335.1 Megachile rotundata | reverse complement strand
GATTGATAATAATAAGAGTAATAAGTATAGTAATTATCGTTCTACCGATCATACAAGCATAATAAGGCTAATCATATGAGTTAGATTGATAACAATAAGAGTAATGAGTATAGTACATGTCGTTCTATCGATCATATAAGCATAATATGGCTAATAATATGAGTTAGATTGATAATAATAAGAGTAATGAGTATAGTAGTTGTAGTTCCATCGATCATATCTGCATAATATGGTTAATAATATGAGTTAGATTGATAACAGTGAGTGTAATAAGTATAGTAATTGTCGTTCTATCAATCATATAAGCATAATATGGCTAATAATATGAGTTAGATTGATAATAATAAGAGTAATAAGTATAGTAATTGTCGTTCTATCGATCACATAAGCATAATATGGCTAATAATATGAGTTAGATTGATAATAATAAGAGTAATGAGTATAGTAATTGTCGTTCTATCGATCATATAAGCATAATATTGCTAATAATAATAGTTAGATTGATAATAATAAGAGTAATGAGTACAGTTATTGTCGTTCTATCGATCATATCTGCATAATATGGTTAATAATATGAGTTTGATTGATAACAGTTAGTGTAATAAGTATAGTAATTGTCGTTCTATCAATCATATAAGCATAATAAGGCTAATAATATGTGTTAGATTGATAATAATAAGAGTAATGAGTATAGTAGTTGTAGTTCCATCGATCATATCTGTATAATATGGTTAATAATATGAGTTAGATTGATAATAATAAGAGAAATAAGTATAGTAATTGTCGTTCTATCGATCATATAAGCATAATATGGCTAATAATATGAGTTAGATTGATAATAATAAGAGTAATAAATATAGTAATTATCGTTCTACCTATCATACAAGCATAATATGGCTAATAATACGAGTTAGATTGATAGTAATAACAGTAGTGAGTATAGTAATTGTCGTTCTATCGATCATATAAGCATAATATGGCTAATAATATGAGTTAGATTGATTACAATAAGAGTAATGAGTATAGTAATTGTCGTTCTATCGATCATATAAGCATAATATGGCTAATAATATGAGTTAGATTGATAATAATAGGACTAATAAGTATAGTAATTGTCGTTCTATCGATCATATAAGCATAATACGGCTAATAATATGAGTCAGATTGATAATAATAAGAGTAATAAGTATAGTAATTGTCGTTCTATCGATCATATAAGCATAATACGGCTAATAATATGAGTCAGATTGATAATAATGAGAGTAATAAGTATAGTAATTGTCGTTCTATCGATCATATAAGCATAATATGGCTAATAATATGAGTTAGATTGATAATAATAAGAGTAATGAGTATAGTAATTGTCGTTCTATCGATCATATAAGCATAATATGGCTAATAATACGAGTTAGATTGATAGTAATAACAGTAGTGAGTATAGTAATTGTCGTTCTATCGATCATATAAGCATAATATGGCTAATAATATGAGTTAGATTGATAACAATAAGAGTAACGAGTATAGTAATTGTCGTTCTATCGATCATATAAGCATAATATGGCTAATAATATGAGTTAGATTGATAATAATAGGACTAATAAGTATAGTAATTGTCGTTCTATCGATCATATAAGCATAATACGGCTAATAATATGAGTCAGATTGATAATAATAAGAGTAATAAGTATAGTAATTGTCGTTCTATCTATCATATAAGCATAATACGGCTAATAATATGAGTCAGATTGATAATAATAAGAGTAATAAGTATAGTAATTGTCGTTCTATCGATCATATAAGCATAATATGGCTAATAATATGAGTTAGATTGATAATAATAAGAGTAATGAGTATAGTAATTGTCGTTCTATCGATCATATAAGCATAATATGGCTAATAATATGAGTCAGATTGATAATAATAAGAGTAATAAGTATAGTAATTGTCGTTCTATCGATCATATCTGCATAATATGGTTAATAATATGAGTTAGATTGATAATAGTGAGTGTAATAAGTATAGTAATTGTCGTTCTGTCGATCATATAAGCATAATACGGCTAATAATATGAGTCAGATTGATAATAATAAGAGTAATAAGTATAGTAATTGTCGTTCTATCGATCATATAAGCATAATATTGCTAATAATAATAGTTAGATTGATAATAATAAGAGTAATGAGTATAGTTATTGTCGTTCTATCGATCATATCTGCATAATATGGTTAATAATATGAGTTAGATTGATAACAGTGAGTGTAATAAGTATAGTAATTGTCGTTCTATCAATCATATAAGCATAATAAGGCTAATAATATGTGTTAGATTGATAATAATAAGAGTAATGAGTATAGTAGTTGTAGTTCTATCGATCATATCTGTATAATATGGTTAATAATATGAGTTAGATTGATAATAATAAGAGAAATAAGTATAGTAATTGTAGTTCTACCGATCATATAAGCATAATATGGCTAATAATATGAGTTAGATTGATAATAATAAGAGTAAAGAGAATAGTAATTGTCGTTCTATCGATCATATAAGCATAATATGGTTAATAATATGAGTTAGATTGATAATAATAAGAGTAATAAGTATAGTAATTATCGTTCTACCTATCATACAAGCATAATATGGCTAATAATACGAGTTAGATTGATAGTAATAACAGTAGTGAGTATAGTAATTGTCGTTCTATCGATCATATAAGCATAACATGGCTAATAATATGAGTTAGATTGATAACAATAAGAGTAATGAGTATAGTAATTGTCGCTCTATCGATCATATAAGCATAATATGGCTAATAATACGAGTTAGATTGATAATAATAAGAGTAATAAGTATAGTAATTATCGTTCTACCGATCATACAAGCATAATAAGGCTAATCATATGAGTTAGATTGATAACAATAAGAGTAATGAGTATAGTACATGTCGTTCTATCGATCATATAAGCATAATATGGCTAATAATATGAGTTAGATTGATAATAATAAGAGTAATGAGTATAGTAGTTGTAGTTCCATCGATCATATCTGCATAATATGGTTAATAATATGAGTTAGATTGATAACAGTGAGTGTAATAAGTATAGTAATTGTCGTTCTATCAATCATATAAGCATAATATGGCTAATAATATGAGTTAGATTGATAATAATAAGAGTAATAAGTATAGTAATTGTCGTTCTATCGATCACATAAGCATAATATGGCTAATAATATGAGTTAGATTGATAATAATAAGAGTAATGAGTATAGTAATTGTCGTTCTATCGATCATATAAGCATAATATAGCTAATAATAATAGTTAGATTGATAATAATAAGAGTAATGAGTATAGTTATTGTCGTTCTATCGATCATATCTGCATAATATGGTTAATAATATGAGTTTGATTGATAACAGTTAGTGTAATAAGTATAGTAATTGTCGTTCTATCAATCATATAAGCATAATAAGGCTAATAATATGTGTTAGATTGATAATAATAAGAGTAATGAGTATAGTAGTTGTAGTTCCATCGATCATATCTGTATAATATGGTTAATAATATGAGTTAGATTGATAATAATAAGAGAAATAAGTATAGTAATTGTAGTTCTACCGATCATATAAGCATAATATGGCTAATAATATCAGTTAGATTGATAATAATAAGACTAATAAGTATACTAATTGTAGTTCTACCGATCATATAAGCATAATATGGCTAATAATATGAGTTAGATTGATAATAATAAGACTAATAAGTATAGTAATTGTCGTTCTATCGATCATATAAGCATAATATGGCTAATAATATGAGTTAGATTGATAATAATAAGAGTAAAGAGAATAGTAATTGTCGTTCTATCGATCATATAAGCATAATATGGTTAATAATATGAGTTAGATTGATAATAATAAGAGTAATAAGTATAGTAATTATCGTTCTACCTATCATACAAGCATAATATGGCTAATAATACGAGTTAGATTGATAGTAATAACAGTAGTGAGTATAGTAATTGTCGTTCTATCGATCATATAAGCATAATATGGCTAATAATATGAGTTCGATTGATAACAATAAGAGTAATGAGTATAGTAATTGTCGCTCTATCGATCATATAAGCATAATATGGCTAATAATACGAGTTAGATTGATAATAATAAGAGTAATAAGTATAGTAATTATCGTTCTACCGATCATACAAGCATAATAAGTCTAATCATATGAGTTAGATTGATAACAATAAGAGTAATGAGTATAGTACATGTCGTTCTATCGATCATATAAGCATAATATGGCTAATAATATGAGTTAGATTGATAATAATAAGAGTAATGAGTATAGTAGTTGTAGTTCCATCGATCATATCTGCATAATATGGTTAATAATATGAGTTAGATTGATAACAGTGAGTGTAATAAGTATAGTAATTGTCGTTCTATCAATCATATAAGCATAATATGGCTAATAATATGTGTTAGATTGATAATAATAAGAGTAATAAGTATATTAATTGTCGTTCTATCGATCACATAAGCATAATATGGCTAATAATATGAGTTAGATTGATAATAATAAGAGTAATGAGTATAGTAGTTGTAGTTCCATCGATCATATCTGCATAATATGGTTAATAATATGAGTTAGATTGATAACAGTGAGTGTAATAAGTATAGTAATTGTCGTTCTATCAATCATATAAGCATAATATGGCTAATAATATGAGTTAGATTGATAACAATAAGAGTAATGAGTATAGTAATTGTCGTTCTATCGATCATATAAGCATAATATGGCTAATAATATGAGTTAGATTGATAGTAATAAGAGTAATGAGTATGGTAATTGTCGTTCTATCGATCATATAAGCATAATATGGCTAATAATATGAGTCACATTGATAATAATAAGAGTAATAAGTATAGTAATTGTCGTTCTATCGATCATATCTGCATAATATGGTTAATAATATGAGTTAGATTGATAATAATAAGAGTAATAAGTATAGTAATTGTCGTTCTATCGATCATATAAGCATAATATGGCTAATAATATGAGTTAGATTGATAACAATACGAGTAATGAGTATAGTAATTGTCGTTCTATCGATCATATAAGCATAATATGGCTAATAGTATGAGCTAGATTGATAATAATAAGAGTAATAAGTATAGTAATTATCGTTCGACCGATCATACAAGCATAGTATGGCTAATCATATGAGTTAGATTGATAATAATAAGAGTAATGAGTATAGTAGTTGTAGTTCTATCGATCATATCTGTATAATATGGTTAATAATATGAGTTAGATTGATAATAATAAGAGAAATAAGTATAGTAATTGTAGTTCTACCGATCATATAAGCATAATATGGCTAATAATATGAGTTAGATTGATAATAATAAGACTAATAAGTATAGTAATTGTAGTTCTACCGATCATATAAGCATAATATGGCTAATAATATGAGTTAGATTGATAATAATAAGACTAATAAGTATAGTAATTGTCGTTCTATCGATCATATAAGCATAATATGGCTAATAATATGAGTTAGATTGATAATAATAAGAGTAAAGAGAATAGTAATTGTCGTTCTATCGATCATATAAGCATAATATGGTTAATAATATGAGTTAGATTGATAATAATAAGAGTAATAAGTATAGTAATTATCGTTCTACCTATCATACAAGCATAATATGGCTAATAATACGAGTTAGATTGATAGTAATAACAGTAGTGAGTATAGTAATTGTCGTTCTATCGATCATATAAGCATAATATGGCTAATAATATGAGTTAGATTGATAACAATAAGAGTAATGAGTATAGTAATTGTCGCTCTATCGATCATATAAGCATAATATGGCTAATAATACGAGTTAGATTGATAATAATAAGAGTAATAAGTATAGTAATTGTCGTTCTATCGATCATACAAGCATAATAGGGCTAATCATATGAGTCAGATTGATAATAATAAGAGTAATAAGTATAGTAATTGTCGTTCTATCGATCATATAAGCATAATACGGCTAATAATATGAGTCAGATTGATAATAATAAGAGTAATAAGTATAGTAATTGTCGTTCTATCGATCATATAAGCATAATATGGCTAATAATATGAGTTAGATTGATAATAATAAGAGTAATAAGTATAGTAATTGTCGTTCTATCGATCATATCTGCATAATATGGTTAATAATATGAGTTAGATTGATAATAGTGAGTGTAATAAGTATAGTAATTGTCGTTCTGTCGATCATATAAGCATAATACGGCTAATAATATGAGTCAGATTGATAATAATAAGAGTAATAAGTATAGTAATTGTCGTTCTATCGATCATATAAGCATAATATTGCTAATAATAATAGTTAGATTGATAATAATAAGAGTAATGAGTATAGTTATTGTCGTTCTATCGATCATATCTGCATAATATGGTTAATAATATGAGTTAGATTGATAACAGTGAGTGTAATAAGTATAGTAATTGTCGTTCTATCAATCATATAAGCATAACAAGGCTAATAATATGTGTTAGATTGATAATAATAAGAGTAATGAGTATAGTAGTTGTAGTTCTATCGATCATATCTGTATAATATGGTTAATAATATGAGTTAGATTGATAATAATAAGAGAAATAAGTATAGTAATTGTAGTTCTACCGATCATATAAGCATAATATGGCTAATAATATGAGTTAGATTGATAATAATAAGAGTAAAGAGAATAGTAATTGTCGTTCTATCGATCATATAAGCATAATATGGTTAATAATATGAGTTAGATTGATAATAATAAGAGTAATAAGTATAGTAATTATCGTTCTACCTATCATACAAGCATAATATGGCTAATAATACGAGTTAGATTGATAGTAATAACAGTAGTGAGTATAGTAATTGTCGTTCTATCGATCATATAAGCATAATATGGCTAATAATATGAGTTAGATTGATAACAATAAGAGTAATGAGTATAGTAATTGTCGCTCTATCGATCATATAAGCATAATATGGCTAATAATACGAGTTAGATTGATAATAATAAGAGTAATAAGTATAGTAATTATCGTTCCACCGATCATACAAGCATAATAAGGCTAATCATATGAGTTAGATTGATAACAATAAGAGTAATGAGTATAGTACATGTCGTTCTATCGATCATATAAGCATAATATGGCTAATAATATGAGTTAGATTGATAATAATAAGAGTAATGAGTATAGTAGTTGTAGTTCCATCGATCATATCTGCATAATATGGTTAATAATATGAGTTAGATTGATAACAGTGAGTGTAATAAATATAGTAATTATCGTTCTACCTATCATACAAGCATAATATGGCTAATAATACGAGTTAGATTGATAGTAATAACAGTAGTGAGTATAGTAATTGTCGTTCTATCGATCATATAAGCATAATATGGCTAATAATATGAGTTAGATTGATAACAATAAGAGTAATGAGTATAGTAATTGTCGTTCTATCGATCATATAAGCATAATATGGCTAATAATATGAGTTAGATTGATAATAATAGGACTAATAAGTATAGTAATTGTCGTTCTATCGATCATATAAGCATAATACGGCTAATAATATGAGTCAGATTGATAATAATAAGAGTAATAAGTATAGTAATTGTCGTTCTATCGATCATATAAGCATAATACGGCTAATAATATGAGTCAGATTGATAATAATGAGAGTAATAAGTATAGTAATTGTCGTTCTATCGATCATATAAGCATAATATGGCTAATAATATGAGTTAGATTGATAATAATAAGAGTAATGAGTATAGTAATTGTCGTTCTATCGATCATATAAGCATAATATGGCTAATAATACGAGTTAGATTGATAGTAATAACAGTAGTGAGTATAGTAGTTGTCGTTCTATCGATCATATAAGCATAATATGGCTAATAATATGAGTTAGATTGATAACAATAAGAGTAATGAGTATAGTAATTGTCGTTCTATCGATCATATAAGCATAATATGGCTAATAATATGAGTTAGATTGATAATAATAGGACTAATAAGTATAGTAATTGTCGTTCTATCGATCATATAAGCATAATACGGCTAATAATATGAGTCAGATTGATAATAATAAGAGTAATAAGTATAGTAATTGTCGTTCTATCGATCATATAAGCATAATACGGCTAATAATATGAGTCAGATTGATAATAATAAGAGTAATAAGTATAGTAATTGTCGTTCTATCGATCATATAAGCATAATATGGCTAATAATATGAGTTAGATTGATAATAATAAGAGTAATGAGTATAGTAATTGTCGTTCTATCGATCATATAAGCATAATATGGCTAATAATATGAGTCAGATTGATAATAATAAGAGTAATAAGTATAGTAATTGTCGTTCTATCGATCATATCTGCATAATATGGTTAATAATATGAGTTAGATTGATAATAGTGAGTGTAATAAGTATAGTAATTGTCGTTCTGTCGATCATATAAGCATAATACGGCTAATAATATGAGTCAGATTGATAATAATAAGAGTAATAAGTATAGTAATTGTCGTTCTATCGATCATATAAGCATAATATTGCTAATAATAATAGTTAGATTGATAATAATAAGAGTAATGAGTATAGTTATTGTCGTTCTATCGATCATATCTGCATAATATGGTTAATAATATGAGTTAGATTGATAACAGTGAGTGTAATAAGTATAGTAATTGTCGTTCTATCAATCATATAAGCATAATAAGGCTAATAATATGTGTTAGATTGATAATAATAAGAGTAATGAGTATAGTAGTTGTAGTTCTATCGATCATATCTGTATAATATGGTTAATAATATGAGTTAGATTGATAATAATAAGAGAAATAAGTATAGTAATTGTAGTTCTACCGATCATATAAGCATAATATGGCTAATAATATGAGTTAGATTGATAATAATAAGAGTAAAGAGAATAGTAATTGTCGTTCTATCGATCATATAAGCATAATATGGTTAATAATATGAGTTAGATTGATAATAATAAGAGTAATAAGTATAGTAATTATCGTTCTACCTATCATACAAGCATAATATGGCTAATAATACGAGTTAGATTGATAGTAATAACAGTAGTGAGTATAGTAATTGTCGTTCTATCGATCATATAAGCATAATATGGCTAATAATATGAGTTAGATTGATAACAATAAGAGTAATGAGTATAGTAATTGTCGCTCTATCGATCATATAAGCATAATATGGCTAATAATACGAGTTAGATTGATAATAATAAGAGTAATAAGTATAGTAATTATCGTTCTACCGATCATACAAGCATAATAAGGCTAATCATATGAGTTAGATTGATAACAATAAGAGTAATGAGTATAGTACATGTCGTTCTATCGATCATATAAGCATAATATGGCTAATAATATGAGTTAGATTGATAATAATAAGAGTAATGAGTATAGTAGTTGTAGTTCCATCGATCATATCTGCATAATATGGTTAATAATATGAGTTAGATTGATAACAGTGAGTGTAATAAGTATAGTAATTGTCGTTCTATCAATCATATAAGCATAATATGGCTAATAATATGAGTTAGATTGATAATAATAAGAGTAATAAGTATAGTAATTGTCGTTCTATCGATCACATAAGCATAATATGGCTAATAATATGAGTTAGATTGATAATAATAAGAGTAATGAGTATAGTAATTGTCGTTCTATCGATCATATAAGCATAATATTGCTAATAATAATAGTTAGATTGATAATAATAAGAGTAATGAGTATAGTTATTGTCGTTCTATCGATCATATCTGCATAATATGGTTAATAATATGAGTTTGATTGATAACAGTTAGTGTAATAAGTATAGTAATTGTCGTTCTATCAATCATATAAGCATAATAAGGCTAATAATATGTGTTAGATTGATAATAATAAGAGTAATGAGTATAGTAGTTGTAGTTCCATCGATCATATCTGTATAATATGGTTAATAATATGAGTTAGATTGATAATAATAAGAGAAATAAGTATAGTAATTGTCGTTCTATCGATCATATAAGCATAATATGGCTAATAATATGAGTTAGATTGATAATAATAAGAGTAATAAATATAGTAATTATCGTTCTACCTATCATACAAGCATAATATGGCTAATAATACGAGTTAGATTGATAGTAATAACAGTAGTGAGTATAGTAATTGTCGTTCTATCGATCATATAAGCATAATATGGCTAATAATATGAGTTAGATTGATAACAATAAGAGTAATGAGTATAGTAATTGTCGTTCTATCGATCATATAAGCATAATATGGCTAATAATATGAGTTAGATTGATAATAATAAGAGAAATAAGTATAGTAATTGTCGTTCTATCGATCATATAAGCATAATATGGCTAATAATATGAGTTAGATTGATAATAATAAGAGTAATAAATATAGTAATTATCGTTCTACCTATCATACAAGCATAATATGGCTAATAATACGAGTTAGATTGATAGTAATAACAGTAGTGAGTATAGTAATTGTCGTTCTATCGATCATATAAGCATAATATGGCTAATAATATGAGTTAGATTGATAACAATAAGAGTAATGAGTATAGTAATTGTCGTTCTATCGATCATATAAGCATAATATGGCTAATAATATGAGTTAGATTGATAATAATAGGACTAATAAGTATAGTAATTGTCGTTCTATCGATCATATAAGCATAATACGGCTAATAATATGAGTCAGATTGATAATAATAAGAGTAATAAGTATAGTAATTGTCGTTCTATCGATCATATAAGCATAATACGGCTAATAATATGAGTCAGATTGATAATAATAAGAGTAATAAGTATAGTAATTGTCGTTCTATCGATCATATAAGCATAATACGGCTAATAATATGAGTCAGATTGATAATAATAAGAGTAATAAGTATAGTAATTGTCGTTCTATCGATCATATAAGCATAATATGGCTAATAATATGAGTTAGATTGATAATAATAAGAGTAATAAGTATAGTAATTGTCGTTCTATCGATCATATCTGCATAATATGGTTAATAATATGAGTTAGATTGATAATAGTGAGTGTAATAAGTATAGTAATTGTCGTTCTGTCGATCATATAAGCATAATACGGCTAATAATATGAGTCAGATTGATAATAATAAGAGTAATTAGTATAGTAATTGTCGTTCTATCGATCATATAAGCATAATATTGCTAATAATAATAGTTAGATTGATAATAATAAGAGTAATGAGTATAGTTATTGTCGTTCTATCGATCATATCTGCATAATATGGTTAATAATATGAGTTAGATTGATAACAGTGAGTGTAATAAGTATAGTAATTGTCGTTCTATCAATCATATAAGCATAATAAGGCTAATAATATGTGTTAGATTGATAATAATAAGAGTAATGAGTATAGTAGTTGTAGTTCTATCGATCATATCTGTATAATATGGTTAATAATATGAGTTAGATTGATAATAATAAGAGAAATAAGTATAGTAATTGTAGTTCTACCGATCATATAAGCATAATATGGCTAATAATATGAGTTAGATTGATAATAATAAGAGTAAAGAGAATAGTAATTGTCGTTCTATCGATCATATAAGCATAATATGGTTAATAATATGAGTTAGATTGATAATAATAAGAGTAATAAGTATAGTAATTATCGTTCTACCTATCATACAAGCATAATATGGCTAATAATACGAGTTAGATTGATAGTAATAACAGTAGTGAGTATAGTAATTGTCGTTCTATCGATCATATAAGCATAATATGGCTAATAATATGAGTTAGATTGATAACAATAAGAGTAATGAGTATAGTAATTGTCGCTCTATCGATCATATAAGCATAATATGGCTAATAATACGAGTTAGATTGATAATAATAAGAGTAATAAGTATAGTAATTATCGTTCTACCGATCATACAAGCATAATAAGGCTAATCATATGAGTTAGATTGATAACAATAAGAGTAATGAGTATAGTACATGTCGTTCTATCGATCATATAAGCATAATATGGCTAATAATATGAGTTAGATTGATAATAATAAGAGTAATGAGTATAGTAGTTGTAGTTCCATCGATCATATCTGCATAATATGGTTAATAATATGAGTTAGATTGATAACAGTGAGTGTAATAAGTATAGTAATTGTCGTTCTATCAATCATATAAGCATAATATGGCTAATAATATGAGTTAGATTGATAATAATAAGAGTAATAAGTATAGTAATTGTCGTTCTATCGATCATATAAGCATAATATGGCTAATAATATGAGTTAGATTGATAATAATAAGAGTAAAAAGAATAGTAATTGTCGTTC
This sequence comes from Megachile rotundata, assembly GCF_050947335.1. Classification (NCBI taxonomy): domain Eukaryota; kingdom Metazoa; phylum Arthropoda; class Insecta; order Hymenoptera; family Megachilidae; genus Megachile; species Megachile rotundata. The sequence goes on along the minus strand of NW_027475075.1, from coordinate 2,922 downwards.
TATCGATCATATAAGCATAATATGGCTAATAATATGAGTTAGATTGATAATAATAAGAGTAATAAATATAGTAATTATCGTTCTACCTATCATACAAGCATAATATGGCTAATAATACGAGTTAGATTGATAGTAATAACAGTAGTGAGTATAGTAATTGTCGTTCTATCGATCATATAAGCATAATATGGCTAATAATATGAGTTAGATTGATAACTATAAGAGTAATGAGTATAGTAATTGTCGTTCTATCGATCATATAAGCATAATATGGCTAATAATATGAGTTAGATTGATAATAATAGGACTAATAAGTATAGTAATTGTCGTTCTATCGATCATATAAGCATAATACGGCTAATAATATGAGTCAGATTGATAATAATAAGAGTAATAAGTATAGTAATTGTCGTTCTATCGATCATATAAGCATAATACGGCTAATAATATGAGTCAGATTGATAATAATGAGAGTAATAAGTATAGTAATTGTCGTTCTATCGATCATATAAGCATAATATGGCTAATAATATGAGTTAGATTGATAATAATAAGAGTAATGAGTATAGTAATTGTCGTTCTATCGATCATATAAGCATAATATGGCTAATAATACGAGTTAGATTGATAGTAATAACAGTAGTGAGTATAGTAATTGTCGTTCTATCGATCATATAAGCATAATATGGCTAATAATATGAGTTAGATTGATAACAATAAGAGTAATGAGTATAGTAATTGTCGTTCTATCGATCATATAAGCATAATATGGCTAATAATATGAGTTAGATTGATAATAATAGGACTAATAAGTATAGTAATTGTCGTTCTATCGATCATATAAGCATAATACGGCTAATAATATGAGTCAGATTGATAATAATAAGAGTAATAAGTATAGTAATTGTCGTTCTATCGATCATATAAGCATAATACGGCTAATAATATGAGTCAGATTGATAATAATAAGAGTAATAAGTATAGTAATTGTCGTTCTATCGATCATATAAGCATAATATGGCTAATAATATGAGTTAGATTGATAATAATAAGAGTAATGAGTATAGTAATTGTCGTTCTATCGATCATATAAGCATAATATGGCTAATAATATGAGTCAGATTGATAATAATAAGAGTAATAAGTATAGTAATTGTCGTTCTATCGATCATATCTGCATAATATGGTTAATAATATGAGTTAGATTGATAATAGTGAGTGTAATAAGTATAGTAATTGTCGTTCTGTCGATCATATAAGCATAATACGGCTAATAATATGAGTCAGATTGATAATAATAAGAGTAATAAGTATAGTAATTGTCGTTCTATCGATCATATAAGCATAATATTGCTAATAATAATAGTTAGATTGATAATAATAAGAGTAATGAGTATAGTTATTGTCGTTCTATCGATCATATCTGCATAATATGGTTAATAATATGAGTTAGATTGATAACAGTGAGTGTAATAAGTATAGTAATTGTCGTTCTATCAATCATATAAGCATAATAAGGCTAATAATATGTGTTAGATTGATAATAATAAGAGTAATGAGTATAGTAGTTGTAGTTCTATCGATCATATCTGTATAATATGGTTAATAATATGAGTTAGATTGATAATAATAAGAGAAATAAGTATAGTAATTGTAGTTCTACCGATCATATAAGCATAATATGGCTAATAATATGAGTTAGATTGATAATAATAAGAGTAAAGAGAATAGTAATTGTCGTTCTATCGATCATATAAGCATAATATGGTTAATAATATGAGTTAGATTGATAATAATAAGAGTAATAAGTATAGTAATTATCGTTCTACCTATCATACAAGCATAATATGGCTAATAATACGAGTTAGATTGATAGTAATAACAGTAGTGAGTATAGTAATTGTCGTTCTATCGATCATATAAGCATAATATGGCTAATAATATGAGTTAGATTGATAACAATAAGAGTAATGAGTATAGTAATTGTCGCTCTATCGATCATATAAGCATAATATGGCTAATAATACGAGTTAGATTGATAATAATAAGAGTAATAAGTATAGTAATTATCGTTCTACCGATCATACAAGCATAATAAGGCTAATCATATGAGTTAGATTGATAACAATAAGAGTAATGAGTATAGTACATGTCGTTCTATCGATCATATAAGCATAATATGGCTAATAATATGAGTTAGATTGATAATAATAAGAGTAATGAGTATAGTAGTTGTAGTTCCATCGATCATATCTGCATAATATGGTTAATAATATGAGTTAGATTGATAACAGTGAGTGTAATAAGTATAGTAATTGTCGTTCTATCAATCATATAAGCATAATATGGCTAATAATATGAGTTAGATTGATAATAATAAGAGTAATAAGTATAGTAATTGTCGTTCTATCGATCACATAAGCATAATATGGCTAATAATATGAGTTAGATTGATAATAATAAGAGTAATGAGTATAGTAATTGTCGTCTCTATCGATCATATAAGCATAATATTGCTAATAATAATAGTTAGATTGATAATAATAAGAGTAATGAGTATAGTTATTGTCGTTCTATCGATCATATCTGCATAATATGGTTAATAATATGAGTTTGATTGATAACAGTTAGTGTAATAAGTATAGTAATTGTCGTTCTATCAATCATATAAGCATAATAAGGCTAATAATATGTGTTAGATTGATAATAATAAGAGTAATGAGTATAGTAGTTGTAGTTCCATCGATCATATCTGTATAATATGGTTAATAATATGAGTTAGATTGATAATAATAAGAGAAATAAGTATAGTAATTGTCGTTCTATCGATCATATAAGCATAATATGGCTAATAATATGAGTTAGATTGATAATAATAAGAGTAATAAATATAGTAATTATCGTTCTACCTATCATACAAGC
>NW_027475074.1:0-15361 GCF_050947335.1 Megachile rotundata | reverse complement strand
TACTTATTACTCTTATTATAATGAATCTAACTCATATTATTAACCATATTATGCTTATATGATCGATAGAAACTACAATTACTATACTTATTACTCTTATTATTATCAATCTAACTCATATTATTAACCATATTATGCAGATATGATCGATAGAACTACTGTTACTATACTCGTTACTCTCATTATTATCAATTTAACTCATATCATTAGCCATATTATGCTTATATGATCGATCGAACGACAATGACTATACTCACTTCTCTTATTATTATCAATCTAACTCATATTATTAGCCATATTATGCTTATATGATCGATAGAACGACAATTACTATATTCATTTCTCTTATTATTATCAATCTAACTCATATTATTAGCCATATTATGCTTATATGATCGACAGAACGACAATTACTATACTTATTACTCTCATTATTATCAGCCTAACTCATATTATTAGCCATATTATGCTAATATGATCGATAGAACGACAATTACTATACTTATTACACTCACTATTATCAATCTAACTCATATTATTATCCATATTATGCAGATATGATCGATAGCACGACATTTACTATACTTATTACTCTTATTGTTATCAATCTAACTCATATTATTAACCATATTATGCAGACATGATCGATAGAACTACAATTAGTATACTCCTTACTCTTATTATTATCAATCTAACTCATATTATTAGCCATATTATGCTTATATGATCGATAGAACGACAATTACTATACTAATTACTCTCATTATTATGAATCTAACTCATATTATTAGCCATATTATGCTTATGTGATCGATAGAACGACAATTACTATACTTATTACACTCACTATTATCAATCTAACTCATATTATTAACCATATTTTGCTTATATGAGCAATAGAACTACAATTACTATACTTATTACACTCACTATTATCAATCTAACTCATATTATTAGCCATATTATGCTTATAGGATCGATAGAACTACAATTACTATACTTATTACTCTTATTATTATCAATCTAACTCATATTATTAACCATATTATGCAGATATGATCGATAGAACTACTGTTACGATACTCGTTACTCTTATTATTATCAATCTAACTCATATTATTAACCATATTATGCAGATATGATCGACAGAAAGACAATTACTATACTCATTTCTCTTATTATTATCAATCTAACTCATATTATTAGCCATATTATGCTTATATGATCGATAGAACGACGATTACTATACTTATTACTCTCATTATTATCAATCTAACTCATATTATTAGCCATATTATGCTTATGTGATCGATAGAACGTCAATTACTATACTTATTACTCTTATTATTATGAATCTAACTCATATTATTAACCATATTATGCAAATACGATCGATAGAACGACAATTACTATACTCATTACTCTTATTATGATCAGCCTAACTCATATTGTTAGCCATATTATGCTTATATGAACGATAGAACGACAATTACTATAATCATTACTCTTATTATTATCAATCTAACTCATATTATTAGCCATATTATGCTTATGTGATCTATAGAACGACAATTACTATACTTATTACTCTTATTATTATGAATCTAACTCATATTATTAACCATATTATGCTTATATGATCGATAGAACTACAATTACTATACTTATTACTCTTATTATTATCAATCTAACTCATATTATTAACCATATTATGCAGATAAGATCGATAGAACTACAATTACTATACTCATTACTCTTATTATTATCAATCTAACCCATATTATGAGCCATATTATGCTAATATGATCGATAAAACGACAATTACTATACTTATTACACTCACTGTTATCAATCTAACTCATATTATTAACCATATTATGCAAATATGATCGATAGAACGACAATTACTATACTCATTACTCTTATTATTATTAGCCTAACTCATATTATTAGCCATATTATGCTTATATGAACGATAGAACGACAATTACTATACTCATTACTCTTATTATTATCAATCTAGCTCATATTATTAACCATATTATGCTAATATGATCGATAGAACGACAATTACTGTACTTATTACACTCACTATTATCAATCTAACTCATATTATTAACCATATTATGCTAATATGATCGATAGAACGACAATTACTATACTTATTACACTCACTATTATCAATCTAACTCATATTATTAACCATATTATGCTAATATGATCAATAGAACGACAATTACTATACTTATTACACTCACTATTATCAATCTAACTCATATTATTAACCATATTTTGCTTATATGAGCAATAGAACTACAATTACTATACTTATTACACTCACTATTATCAATCTAACTCACATGATTAACCATATTATGCAGATATGATCGGTAGGACGACAATTGCTATACTTATTACTCTTATTATATTCAATCTAACTCATATTATTAGCCATATTATGCTTATGTGATCGATAGAACGACAATTACTATACTTATTACTCTTATTATAATGAATCTAACTCATATTATTAACCATATTATGCTTATATGATCGATAGAACTACAATTACTATACTTATTACTCTTATTATTATCAATCTAACTCATATTATTAACCATATTATGCAGATATGATCGATAGAACTACTGTTACTATACTCGTTACTCTTATTATTATCAATCTAACTCATATTATTAGCCATATTATGCTTATATGATCGATAGAACGACAATTACTATACTCATTACTCTTATTATTATCAATCTAACTCATATTGTTAGCCATATTATGCTTATATGATCGATAGGACGACAATTACTATACTTATTACTCTTATTATTATCAATCTAACTCATATTATAAGCCATATTATGCTTATATGATCGGTAGAACGATAATTATTATACCTATTACCCTTATTATTATCAATTTAACTCATATCATTAGCCATATTATGCTTATATGATCGATCGAACGACAATGACTATACTCACTTCTCTTATTATTATCAATCTAACTCATATTATTAGCCATATTATGCTTATATGATCGATAGAACGACAATTACTATATTCATTTCTCTTATTATTATCAATCTAACTCATATTATTAGCCATATTATGCTTATATGATCGACAGAACGACAATTACTATACTTATTACTCTCATTATTATCAGCCTAACTCATATTATTAGCCATATTATGCTAATATGATCGATAGAACGACAATTACTATACTTATTACACTCACTATTATCAATCTAACTCATATTATTATCCATATTATGCAGATATGATCGATAGCACGACATTTACTATACTTATTACTCTTATTGTTATCAATCTAACTCATATTATTAACCATATTATGCAGACATGATCGATAGAACTACAATTAGTATACTCCTTACTCTTATTATTATCAATCTAACTCATATTATTAGCCATATTATGCTTATATGATCGATAGAACGACAATTACTGTACTCATTACTCTTATTATTATCAATCTAACTCATATTATTAGCCATATTATGCAGATATGATCGATAGCACGACATTTGCTACACATATTACTCTTATTATTATCGATCTAACTCATATTATTAGCTATATTATGCTTATATGATCGACAGAACGACAATTACTATACTTATTACACTCACTGTTATCAATCTGACTCATATTATTAACCATATTATGCAAATACGATCGATAGAACGACAATTACTATACTCATTACTCTTATTATGGTCAGCCTAACTCATATTATTAGCCATATTATGCTTATATGAACGATAGAACGACAATTACTATAATCATTACTCTTATTATTATCAATCTAACTCATATTATTAGCCATATTATGCTTATGTGATCTATAGAACGACAATTACTATACTTATTACTCTTATTATTATGAATCTAACTCATATTATTAACCATATTATGCTTATATGATCGATAGAACTACAATTACTATACTTATTACTCTTATTATTATCAATCTAACTCATATTATTAACCATATTATGCAAATATGATCGATAGAACGACAATTACTATACTCATTACTCTTATTATTATCAGCCTAACTCATATTATTAGCCATATTATGCTTATATGAACGATAGAACGACAATTACTATACTCATTACTCTCATTATTATCAGCCTATCTCATATTATTAGCCATATTATGCTAATATGATCGATAGAACGACAATTACTATACTTATTACACTCACTATTATCAATCTAACTCATATTATTATCCATATTATGCAGATATGATCGATAGAACGACAATTACTATACTTATTACACTCACTATTATCAATCTAACTCATATTATTATCCATATTATGCAGATATGATCGATAGCACGACATTTACTATACCTATTACTCTTATTGTTATCAATGTAACTCATAGTATTAACCATATTATGCAGATATGATCGATAGCACGACATTTACTATTCTTATTACTCTTATTGTTGTCAATCTAACTCATATTATTAACCATATTATGCAGATATGATCGATAGCACGACATTTACTACACTTATTACTCTTATTATTATCAATCTAACTCAGATTATTAGCCATATTATGCTTATGTGATCGACAGAACGACAATTACTATACTTATTACACTCACTGTTATCAATCTAACTCATATTATTAACCATATTATGCACATATGATGGATAGAACGACAATTACTATACTTATTACTCTTATTATTATGAATCTAACTCATATTATTAACCATATTATGCAGATATGATCGATAGCACGACATTTACTACACTTATTACTCTTATTATTATCAATCTAACTCAGATAATTAGCCATATTATGCTTATCTGATCGACAGAACGACAATTACTATACTTATTACACTCACTGTTATCAATCTAACTCATATTATTAACCATATTATGCACATATGATCGATAGAACAACAATTACTATACTTATTACTCTTATTATTATGAATCTAACTCATATTATTAGCCATATTATGCTTATGTGATCGACAGAACGACAATTACTATACTTATTACACTCACTATTATCAATCTAACTCATATTATTATCCATATTATGCAGATATGATCGATAGCACGACATTTACTATACTTATTACTCTTATTGTTATCAATCTAACTCATATTATTAACCATATTATGCAGACATGATCGATAGAACTACAATTAGTATACACCTTACTCTTATTATTATCAATCTGACTCATATTATTAGCCATATTATGCTTATATGATCGATAGAACGACAATTACTATATTCATTTCTCTTATTATTATCAATCTAACTCATATTATTAGCCATATTATGCTTATATGATCGATAGAAAGATAATTACTATACTTATTACACTCACTGTTATCAATCTAACTCATATTATTAACCACATTATGCAAATACGATCGATAGAACGACAATTACAATACTCATTACTCTTATTATTATCAGCCTAACTCATATTATAAGCCATATTATGCTAATATGATCGATAGAACTACAATTACTATACTTATTACACTCACTATTATCAATCTAACTCACATTATTAACCATATTTTGCTTATATGAGCAATAGAACTACAATTACTATACTTATTACACTCACTATTATCAATCTAACTCACATGATTAACCATATTATGCAGATATGATCGGTAGGACGACAATTGCTATACTTATTACTCTTATTATATTCAATCTAACTCATATTATTAGCCATATTATGCAGATATGATCGATAGAACTACTGTTACTATACTCGTTACTCTCATTATTATCAATTTAACTCATATCATTAGCCATATTATGCTTATATGATCGATCGAACGACAATGACTATACTCACTTCTCTTATTATTATCAATCTAACTCATATTATTAGCCATATTATGCTTATATGATCGATAGAACGACAATTACTATATTCATTTCTCTTATTATTATCAATCTAACTCATATTATTAGCCATATTATGCTTATATGATCGACAGAACGACAATTACTATACTTATTACTCTCATTATTATCAGCCTAACTCATATTATTAGCCATATTATGCTAATATGATCGATAGAACGACAATTACTATACTAATTACTCTCATTATTATGAATCTAACTCATATTATTAGCCATATTATGCTTATGTGATCGATAGAACGACAATTACTATACTTATTACACTCACTATTATCAATCTAACTCATATTATTAACCATATTTTGCTTATATGAGCAATAGAACTACAATTACTATACTTATTACACTCACTATTATCAATCTAACTCATATTATTAGCCATATTATGCTTATAGGATCGATAGAACTACAATTACTATACTTATTACTCTTATTATTATCAATCTAACTCATATTATTAACCATATTATGCAGATATGATCGATAGAACTACTGTTACGATACTCGTTACTCTTATTATTATCAATCTAACTCATATTATTAACCATATTATGCAGATATGATCGACAGAAAGACAATTACTATACTCATTTCTCTTATTATTATCAATCTAACTCATATTATTAGCCATATTATGCTTATATGATCGATAGAACGACGATTACTATACTTATTACTCTCATTATTATCAATCTAACTCATATTATTAGCCATATTATGCTTATGTGATCGATAGAACGTCAATTACTATACTTATTACTCTTATTATTATGAATCTAACTCATATTATTAACCATATTATGCAAATACGATCGATAGAACGACAATTACTATACTCATTACTCTTATTATGATCAGCCTAACTCATATTGTTAGCCATATTATGCTTATATGAACGATAGAACGACAATTACTATAATCATTACTCTTATTATTATCAATCTAACTCATATTATTAGCCATATTATGCTTATGTGATCTATAGAACGACAATTACTATACTTATTACTCTTATTATTATGAATCTAACTCATATTATTAACCATATTATGCTTATATGATCGATAGAACTACAATTACTATACTTATTACTCTTATTATTATCAATCTAACTCATATTATTAACCATATTATGCAGATAAGATCGATAGAACTACAATTACTATACTCATTACTCTTATTATTATCAATCTAACCCATATTATGAGCCATATTATGCTAATATGATCGATAAAACGACAATTACTATACTTATTACACTCACTGTTATCAATCTAACTCATATTATTAACCATATTATGCAAATATGATCGATAGAACGACAATTACTATACTCATTACTCTTATTATTATTAGCCTAACTCATATTATTAGCCATATTATGCTTATATGAACGATAGAACGACAATTACTATACTCATTACTCTTATTATTATCAATCTAGCTCATATTATTAACCATATTATGCTAATATGATCGATAGAACGACAATTACTGTACTTATTACACTCACTATTATCAATCTAACTCATATTATTAACCATATTATGCTAATATGATCGATAGAACGACAATTACTATACTTATTACACTCACTATTATCAATCTAACTCATATTATTAACCATATTATGCTAATATGATCAATAGAACGACAATTACTATACTTATTACACTCACTATTATCAATCTAACTCATATTATTAACCATATTTTGCTTATATGAGCAATAGAACTACAATTACTATACTTATTACACTCACTATTATCAATCTAACTCACATGATTAACCATATTATGCAGATATGATCGGTAGGACGACAATTGCTATACTTATTACTCTTATTATATTCAATCTAACTCATATTATTAGCCATATTATGCTTATGTGATCGATAGAACGACAATTACTATACTTATTACTCTTATTATAATGAATCTAACTCATATTATTAACCATATTATGCTTATATGATCGATAGAACTACAATTACTATACTTATTACTCTTATTATTATCAATCTAACTCATATTATTAACCATATTATGCAGATATGATCGATAGAACTACTGTTACTATACTCGTTACTCTTATTATTATCAATCTAACTCATATTATTAGCCATATTATGCTTATATGATCGATAGAACGACAATTACTATACTCATTACTCTTATTATTATCAATCTAACTCATATTGTTAGCCATATTATGCTTATATGATCGATAGGACGACAATTACTATACTTATTACTCTTATTATTATCAATCTAACTCATATTATAAGCCATATTATGCTTATATGATCGGTAGAACGATAATTATTATACCTATTACCCTTATTATTATCAATTTAACTCATATCATTAGCCATATTATGCTTATATGATCGATCGAACGACAATGACTATACTCACTTCTCTTATTATTATCAATCTAACTCATATTATTAGCCATATTATGCTTATATGATCGATAGAACGACAATTACTATATTCATTTCTCTTATTATTATCAATCTAACTCATATTATTAGCCATATTATGCTTATATGATCGACAGAACGACAATTACTATACTTATTACTCTCATTATTATCAGCCTAACTCATATTATTAGCCATATTATGCTAATATGATCGATAGAACGACAATTACTATACTTATTACACTCACTATTATCAATCTAACTCATATTATTATCCATATTATGCAGATATGATCGATAGCACGACATTTACTATACTTATTACTCTTATTGTTATCAATCTAACTCATATTATTAACCATATTATGCAGACATGATCGATAGAACTACAATTAGTATACTCCTTACTCTTATTATTATCAATCTAACTCATATTATTAGCCATATTATGCTTATATGATCGATAGAACGACAATTACTGTACTCATTACTCTTATTATTATCAATCTAACTCATATTATTAGCCATATTATGCAGATATGATCGATAGCACGACATTTGCTACACATATTACTCTTATTATTATCGATCTAACTCATATTATTAGCTATATTATGCTTATATGATCGACAGAACGACAATTACTATACTTATTACACTCACTGTTATCAATCTGACTCATATTATTAACCATATTATGCAAATACGATCGATAGAACGACAATTACTATACTCATTACTCTTATTATGGTCAGCCTAACTCATATTATTAGCCATATTATGCTTATATGAACGATAGAACGACAATTACTATAATCATTACTCTTATTATTATCAATCTAACTCATATTATTAGCCATATTATGCTTATGTGATCTATAGAACGACAATTACTATACTTATTACTCTTATTATTATGAATCTAACTCATATTATTAACCATATTATGCTTATATGATCGATAGAACTACAATTACTATACTTATTACTCTTATTATTATCAATCTAACTCATATTATTAACCATATTATGCAAATATGATCGATAGAACGACAATTACTATACTCATTACTCTTATTATTATCAGCCTAACTCATATTATTAGCCATATTATGCTTATATGAACGATAGAACGACAATTACTATACTCATTACTCTCATTATTATCAGCCTATCTCATATTATTAGCCATATTATGCTAATATGATCGATAGAACGACAATTACTATACTTATTACACTCACTATTATCAATCTAACTCATATTATTATCCATATTATGCAGATATGATCGATAGCACGACATTTACTATACCTATTACTCTTATTGTTATCAATGTAACTCATAGTATTAACCATATTATGCAGACATGATCGATAGAACTACAATTAGTATACACCTTACTCTTATTATTATCAATCTAACTCATATTATTAGCCATATTATGCTTATATGATCGATAGAACGACAATTACTATATTCATTTCTCTTATTATTATCAATCTAACTCATATTATTAGCCATATTATGCTTATATGATCGATAGAAAGATAATTACTATACTTATTACACTCACTGTTATCAATCTAACTCATATTATTAACCACATTATGCAAATACGATCGATAGAACAACAATTACAATACTCATTACTCTTATTATTATCAGCCTAACTCATATTATAAGCCATATTATGCTAATATGATCGATAGAACTACAATTACTATACTTATTACACTCACTATTATCAATCTAACTCACATTATTAACCATATTATGCAGATATGATCGATAGAAAGACAATTACTATACTCATTTCTCTTATTATTATCAATCTAACTCATATTATTAGCCATATTATGCTTATATGATCGATAGAACGACAATTACTATACTAATTACTCTCATTATTATGAATCTAACTCATATTATTAGCCATATTATGCTTATGTGATCGATAGAACGACAATTACTATACTTATTACTCTCATTATTATGAATCTAACTCATATTATTAACCATATTATGCAGATATGATCGATAGCACGACATTTACTACACTTATTACTGTTATTATTATCAATCTAACTCAGATAATTAGCCATATTATGCTTATCTGATCGACAGAACGACAATTACTATACTTATTACACTCACTGTTATCAATCTAACTCATATTATTAACCATATTATGCACATATGATCGATAGAACGACAATTACTATACTTATTACTCTTATTATTATGAATCTAACTCATATTATTAACCATATTATGCAGATATGATCGATAGCACGACATTTGCTACACATATTACTCTTATTATTATCGATTAACTCATATTATTAGCTATATTATGCTTATATGATCGACAGAACGACAATTACTATACTTATTACACTCACTGTTATCAATCTAACTCATATTATTAACCATATTATGCAAATACGATCGATAGAACGACAATTACTATACTCATTACTCTTATTATGATCAGCCTAACTCATATTGTTAGCCATATTATGCTTATATGAACGATAGAACGACAATTACTATAATCATTACTCTTATTATTATCAATCTAACTCATATTATTAGCCATATTATGCTTATGTGATCTATAGAACGACAATTACTATACTTATTACTCTTATTATTATGAATCTAACTCATATTATTAACCATATTATGCTTATATGATCGATAGAACTACAATTACTATACTTATTACTCTTATTATTATCAATCTAACTCATATTATTAACCATATTATGCAGATAAGATCGATAGAACTACAATTACTATACTCATTACTCTTATTATTATCAATCTAACCCATATTATGAGCCATATTATGCTAATATGATCGATAAAACGACAATTACTATACTTATTACACTCACTGTTATCAATCTAACTCATATTATTAACCATATTATGCAAATATGATCGATAGAACGACAATTACTATACTCATTACTCTTATTATTATTAGCCTAACTCATATTATTAGCCATATTATGCTTATATGAACGATAGAACGACAATTACTATACTCATTACTCTTATTATTATCAATCTAGCTCATATTATTAACCATATTATGCTAATATGATCGATAGAACGACAATTACTGTACTTATTACACTCACTATTATCAATCTAACTCATATTATTAACCATATTATGCTAATATGATCGATAGAACGACAATTACTATACTTATTACACTCACTATTATCAATCTAACTCATATTATTAACCATATTTTGCTTATATGAGCAATAGAACTACAATTACTATACTTATTACACTCACTATTATCAATCTAACTCACATGATTAACCATATTATGCAGATATGATCGGTAGGACGACAATTACTATACTTATTACTCTTATTATTATCAATCTAACTCATATTATTAGCCATATTATGCTTATAGGATCGATAGAACTACAATTACTATACTTATTACTTTTATTATTATCAATCTAACTCATATTATTAACCATATTATGCAGGTATGATCGATAGAACTACTGTTACTATACTCGTTACTCTTATTATTATCAATCTAACTCATATTATTAGCCATATTATGCTTATATGATCGATAGAATGACAATTACTATACTCATTACTCATATTATTATCAATCTAACTCATATTGTTAGCCATATTATGCTTATATGATCGATAGGACGACAATTACTATACTTATTACTCTTATTATTATCAATCTAACTCATATTATAATCCATATTATGCTTATATGATCGGTAGAACGATAATTATTATACCTATTAGCCTTATTATTATCAATTTAACTCATATCATTAGCCATATTATGCTTATATGATCGATCGAACGACAATGACTATACTCACTTCTCTTATTATTATCAATCTAACTCATATTATTAACCATATTATGCAGATATGATCGATAGCACGACATTTACTACACTTATTACTCTTATTATTATCAATCTAACTCAGATAATTAGCCATATTATGCTTATGTGATCGACAGAACGACAATTACTATACTTATTACTCTCATTATTATCAACCTAACTCATATTATTAGCCATATTATGCTTATGTGATCGACAGAACGACAATTACTATACTTATTACACTCACTGTTATCAATCTAACTCATATTATTAACCATATTATGCACATATGATCGATAGAACGACAATTACTATACTTATTACTCTTATTATTATGAATCTAACTCATATTATTAACCATATTATGCAGATATGATCGATAGCACGACATTTACTATTCTTATTACTCTTATTGTTGTCAATCTAACTCATATTATTAACCATATTATGCAGATATGATCGATAGCACGACATTTACTACACTTATTACTCTTATTATTATCAATCTAACTCAGATTATTAGCCATATTATGCTTATGTGATCGACAGAACGACAATTACTATACTTATTACACTCACTGTTATCAATCTAACTCATATTATTAACCATATTATGCACATATGATCGATAGAACGACAATTACTATACTTATTACTCTTATTATTATGAATCTAACTCATATTATTAACCATATTATGCAGATATGATCGATAGCACGACATTTACTACACTTATTACTCTTATTATTATCAATCTAACTCAGATAATTAGCCATATTATGCTTATCTGATCGACAGAACGACAATTACTATACTTATTACACTCACTGTTATCAATCTAACTTATATTATTAACCATATTATGCACATATGATCGATAGAACAACAATTACTATACTTATTACTCTTATTATTATGAATCTAACTCATATTATTAACCATATTATGCAGATATGATCGATAGCACGACATTTGCTACACATATTACTCTTATTATTATCGATCTAACTCATATTATTAGCTATATTATGCTTATATGATCGACAGAACGACAATTACTATACTTATTACACTCACTGTTATCAATCTAACTCATATTATTAACCATATTATGCAAATACGATCGATAGAACGACAATTACTATACTCATTACTCTTATTATGGTCAGCCTAACTCATATTATTAGCCATATTATGCTTATATGAACGATAAAACGACAATTACTATAATCATTACTCTTATTATTATCAATCTAACTCATATTATTAGCCATATTATGCTTATGTGATCTATAGAACGACAATTACTATACTTATTACTCTTATTATTATGAATCTAACTCATATTATTAACCATATTATGCTTATATGATCGATAGAACTACAATTACTATACTTATTACTCTTATTATTATCAATCTAACTCATATTATTAACCATATTATGCAGATAAGATCGATAGAACTGCAATTACTATACTCATTACTCTTATTATTATCAATCTAACCCATATTATGAGCCATATTATGCTAATATGATCGATAAAAGGACAATTACTATACTTACTACACTCACTGTTATCAATCTAACTCATATTATTAACCATATTATGCAGATATGATCGATAGAACTACTGTTACTATACTCGTTACTCTTATTATTATCAATCTAACTCATATTATTAGCCATATTATGCTTATATGATCGATAGAACGACAATTACTATACTCATTACTCTTATTATTATCAATCTAACTCATATTGTTAGCCATATTATGCTTATATGATCGATAGGACGACAATTACTATACTTATTACTCTTATTATTATGAATCTAACTCATATTATAAGCCATATTATGCTTATATGATCGGTAGAACGATAATTATTATACCTATTACCCTTATTATTATCAATTTAACTCATATCATTAGCCATATTATGCTAATATGATCGATAGAACGACAATTACTATACTTATTACACTCACTATTATCAATCTAACTCATATTATTATCCATATTATGCAGATATGATCGATAGCACGACATTTACTATACTTATTACTCTTATTGTTATCAATCTAACTCATATTATTAACCATATTATGCAGACATGATCGATAGAACTACAATTAGTACACTCCTTACTCTTATTATTATCAATCTAACTCATATTATTAGCCATATTATGCTTATATGATCGATAGAACGACAATTACTATATTCATTTCTCTTATTATTATCAATCTAACTCATATTATTAGCCATATTATGCTTATATGATCGATAGAAAGATAATTACTATACTTATTACACTCACTGTTATCAATCTAACTCATATTATTAACCACATTATGCAAATATGTTCGATAGAACTACTGTTACTATACTCGTTACTCTTATTATTATCAATCTAACTCATATTATTAACCATATTATGCAGATATGATCGATAGAAAGACAATTACTATACTCATTTCTCTTATTATTATCAATCTAACTCATATTATTAGCCATATTATGCTTATATGATCGATAGAACGACAATTACTATACTTATTACTCTCATTAGTATCAATCTAACTCATATGATTAGCCATATTATGCTTATGTGATCGATAGAACGACAATTACTATACTTATTACTCTTATTATTATGAATCTAACTCATATTATTAACCATATTATGCAGATATGATCGATAGCACGACATTTACTACACTTATTACTCTTATTATTATCAATCTAACTCAGATTATTAGCCATATTATGCTTATGTGATTGACAGAACGACAATTGCTATACTTATTACACTCACTGTTATCAATCTAACTCATATTATTAACCACATTATGCAAATATGTTCGATAGAACTACTGTTACTATACTCGTTACTCTTATTATTATCAATCTAACTCATATTATTAACCATATTATGCAGATATGATCGATAGAAAGACAATTACTATACTCATTTCTCTTATTATTATCAATCTAACTCATATTATTAGCCATATTATGCTTATATGATCGATAGAACGACAATTACTATACTTA
>NW_027475073.1:0-15393 GCF_050947335.1 Megachile rotundata | reverse complement strand
TATAGTAATTGTCGTTCTATCGATCATATAAGCATAATATGGCTAATAATATGAATTAGATTGATAATAAAAAGAGTAATAAGTATAGTAATTGTCGTTCTATCGATCATATAAGCATAATATGGCTAATAATATGAATTAGATTGATAATAATAAGAGTAATAAGTATAGTAATTGTCGTTCTATCGATCATATGAGCATAATATGGCGAATAATATCATTTAGATTGATAATAATATGAGTAATGAGTATAGTAATTGTCGTTCTATCGATCATATAAGCATAATATGGCTAATAATATGAGTTAGCTTGATAATAATAAGAGTAATAAGTTTAGTAATTGTCGTTCTATCGATCATATAAGCATAATATGGCTAATAATATGAATTAGATTGATAATAATAAGAGTAATAAGTATAGTAATTGTCGTTCTATCGATCATATTAGCATAATATGGCGAATAATGTCATTTAGATTGATAATAATATGAGTAATAATTATAGTAATTGTCGTTCTATCGATCATATAAGCATAATATGGCTAATAATATGAATTAGATTGATAATAATAAGAGTAATAAGTATAGTAATTGTTGTTCTATCGATCATATAAGCATAATATGGCTAATAATATGAATTAGATTGATAATAATAAGAGTAATAAGTATAGTAATTGTCGTTCTATAGATCATATTAGCATAATATGGCGAATAATATCATTTAGATTGATAATAATATGAGTAATAAGTATAGTAATTGTCGTTCTATCGACCATGGAAGCAAAATATGGCTAATAATACGAGTTAGATTGATAATAATAAGAGTAATAAGTATATTAATTGCCGTTCTATCGACCATATAAGCATAATATGGCGAATAATATGATTTAGATTGATAATAATAAGAGTAATAAGTATAGTAATTGTCGTTCTATCGATCACATAAGCATAATACGGCTAATAATATGAGTTAGCTTGATAATAATAAGAGTAATAAGTATAGTAATTGTCGTTCTATCGATCATATCTGCACAATATGGTTAATAATATGAGTTAGATTAATAGTAATGAGTGCAATAAGTATAGTAATTGTCGGTCTATCGATCATATAAGCATAATATGGCTAATAATATGAGTTAGCTTGATAATAATAAGAGTAATAAGTATAGTAATTGTCGTTCTATCGATCATATCTGCACAATATGGTTAATAATATGAGTTAGATTAATAGTAATGAGTGCAATAAGTATAGTAATTGTCGGTCTATCGATCATATAAGCATAATATGGCTAATAATATGAGTTAGATTGATAATAATAAGAGTAATATGTATAGTAATTGCCGTTCTATCGACCATATAAGCATAATATGGCGAATAATATGATTTGGATTGATAATAATAAGAGTAATAAGTATAGTAATTGTCGTTCTATCGATCATATAAGCATAATATCGCTAATAATATGATTTAGATTGATAATAATAAGAGTAATAAGTATAGTAATTGTCGTTCTATGGATCATACAAGCATAATATCGCTAATAATATGAGTTAGCTTGATAATAATAAGAGTAATAAGTATAGTAATTGTCGTTCTATCGATCATATCTGCACAATATGGTTAATAATATGAGTTAGATTAATAGTAATGAGTGTAATAAGTATAGTAATTGTCGTTCTATCGATCATATAAGCGTAATATGGCGAATAATATGATTTAAATTGATAATAATAAGAGTAATAAGTATAGTAATTGTCGTTCTATCGATCATATAAGCACAATATGGCTAATAATATGAGTTAGATTGATAATAATAAGAGTAATAAGTATAGTAATTGTCGTTCTATCGATCATATAAGCATAATATGGTTAATAATATTTATTATATTAATAATAATATGAATAATAGGTATAGTAATTGTCGTTCTATCGACCATGGAAGCATAATATGGCTAATAATACGAGTTAGATTGATAATAATAAGAGTAATAAGTATAGTAATTGTCGTTCTATCGATCATATCTGCACAATATGGTTAATAATATGAGTTAGATTAATAGTAATGAGTGTAATAAGTATAGTAATTGTCGTTCTATCGATCATATAAGAATAATATGGCGAATAATATGATTTAGATTGATAATAATAAGAGTAATAAGTATAGTAATTGTCGTTCTATCGATCATATAAGCATAATATGGCTAATAATATGAGTTAGATTGATAATAATAAGAGTCATAAGTATAGTAATTGTCGTTCTATGGATCATATAAGCATAATATGGTTAATAATATTTATTAGATTAATAATAATATGAATAATAAGTATAGTAATTGTCGTTCTATCGACCATGGAAGCATAATATGGCTAATAATACGAGTTAGATTGATAATAATAAGAGTAATAAGTATATTAATTGCCGTTCTATCGACCATATAAGCATAATATGGCGAATAATATGATTTAGATTGATAATAATAAGAGTAATAAGTATAGTAATTGTCGTTCTATCGATCACATAAGCATAATACGGCTAATAATATGAGTTAGCTTGATAATAATAAGAGTAATAAGTATAGTAATTGTCGTTCTATCGATCATATCTGCACAATATGGTTAATAATATGAGTTAGATTAACAGTAATGAGTGCAATAAGTATAGTAATTGTCGGTCTATCGATCATATAAGCATAATATGGCTAATAATATGAGTTAGATTGATAATAATAAGAGTAATAACTATAGTAATTGTCGTTCTATCGATCATATTAGCATAATATGGCGAATAATATCATTTAGATTGATAATAATATGAGTATTAATTATAGTAATTGTCGTTCTATCGATCATATAAGCATAATATGGCGAATAATATCATTTAGATTGATAATAATATGAGTAATAATTATAGTAATTGTCGTTCTATCGATCATATAAGCATAATATGGTTAATAATATTTATTAGATTAATAATAATATGAATAATAAGTATAGTAATTGTCGTTCTATCGACCATGGAAGCATAATATGGCTAATAATACGAGTTAGACTGATAATAATAAGAGTAATAAGTATAGTAATTGTCGTTCTATCGGTCATATAAGCATAATATCGCTAATAATATGAGTTAGCGTGATAATAATAAGAGTAATAAGTATAGTAATTGTCGTTCTATCGATCATATCTGCACAATATGGTTAATAATATGAGTTAGATTAATAGTAATGAGTGTAATAAGTATAGTAATTGTCGTTCTATCGATCATATAAGAGTAATATGGCGAATAATATGATTTAGATTGATAATAATAAGAGTAATAAGTATAGTAATTGTCGTTCTATCGATCATATAAGCATAATATGGCTAATAATATGAATTAGATTGATAATAAAAAGAGTAATAAGTATAGTAATTGTCGTTCTATCGATCATATAAGCATAATATGGCTAATAATATGAATTAGATTGATAATAATAAGAGTAATAAGTATAGTAATTGTCGTTCTATCGATCATATGAGCATAATATGGCGAATAATATCATTTAGATTGATAATAATATGAGTAATGAGTATAGTAATTGTCGTTCTATCGATCATATAAGCATAATATGGCTAATAATATGAGTTGGCTTGATAATAATAAGAGTAATAAGTTTAGTAATTGTCGTTCTATCGATCATATAAGCATAATATGGCTAATAATATGAATTAGATTGATAATAATAAGAGTAATAAGTATAGTAATTGTCGTTCTATCGATCATATTAGCATAATATGGCGAATAATATCATTTAGATTGATAATAATATGAGTAATAATTATAGTAATTGTCGTTCTATCGATCATATAAGCATAATATGGCTAATAATATGAATTAGATTGATAATAATAAGAGTAATAAGTATAGTAATTGTTGTTCTATCGATCATATAAGCATAATATGGCTAATAATATGAATTAGATTGATAATAATAAGAGTAATAAGTATAGTAATTGTCGTTCTATAGATCATATTAGCATAATATGGCGAATAATATCTTTTAGATTGATAATAATATGAGTAATAAGTATAGTAATTGTCGTTCTATCGATCATATAAGCATAATATGGCTAATAATATGAGTTAGATTGATAATAATAAGAGTAATAAGTATAGTAATTGTCGTTCTATCGATCATATTAGCATAATATGGCGAATAATATCATTTAGATTGATAATAATATGAGTAATAATTATAGTAATTGTCGTTCTATCGATCATATAAGCATAATATGGCTAATAATATGAATTAGATTGATAATAATAAGAGTAATAAGTATAGTAATTGTTGTTCTATCGATCATATAAGCATAATATGGCTAATAATATGAATTAGATTGATAATAATAAGAGTAATAAGTATAGTAATTGTCGTTCTATAGATCATATTAGCATAATATGGCGAATAATATCATTTAGATTGATAATAATAAGAGTAATAAGTATAGTAATTGTCGTTCTATCGATCACATAAGCATAATACGGCTAATAATATGAGTTAGCTTGATAATAATAAGAGTAATAAGTATAGTAATTGTCGTTCTATCGATCATATCTGCACAATATGGTTAATAATATGAGTTAGATTAATAGTAATGAGTGCAATAAGTATAGTAATTGTCGGTCTATCGATCATATAAGCATAATATGGCTAATAATATGAGTTAGCTTGATAATAATAAGAGTAATAAGTATAGTAGTTGTCGTTCTATCGATCATATCTGCACAATATGGTTAATAATATGAGTTAGATTAATAGTAATGAGTGCAATAAGTATAGTAATTGTCGGTCTATCGATCATATAAGCATAATATGGCTAATAATATGAGTTAGATTGATAATAATAAGAGTAATATGTATAGTAATTGCCGTTCTATCGACCATATAAGCATAATATGGCGAATAATATGATTTGGATTGATAATAATAAGAGTAATAAGTATATTAATTGAAGTTCTATCGACCATATAAGCATAATATGGCGAATAATATGATTTAGATTGATAATAATAAGAGTAATAAGTATAGTAATTGTCGTTCTATCGATCACATAAGCATAATACGGCTAATAATATGAGTTAGCTTGATAATAATAAGAGTAATAAGTATAGTAATTGTCGTTCTATCGATCATATCTGCACAATATGGTTAATAATATGAGTTAGATTAACAGTAATGAGTGCAATAAGTATAGTAATTGTCGGTCTATCGATCATATAAGCATAATATGGCTAATAATATGAGTTAGATTGATAATAATAAGAGTAATAACTATAGTAATTGTCGTTCTATCGATCATATTAGCATAATATGGCGAATAATATCATTTAGATTGATAATAATATGAGTATTAATTATAGTAATTGTCGTTCTATCGATCATATAAGCATAATATGGCGAATAATATCATTTAGATTGATAATAATATGAGTAATAATTATAGTAATTGTCGTTCTATCGATCATATAAGCATAATATGGTTAATAATATTTATTAGATTAATAATAATATGAATAATAAGTATAGTAATTGTCGTTCTATCGACCATGGAAGCATAATATGGCTAATAATACGAGTTAGACTGATAATAATAAGAGTAATAAGTATAGTAATTGTCGTTCTATCGGTCATATAAGCATAATATCGCTAATAATATGAGTTAGCGTGATAATAATAAGAGTAATAAGTATAGTAATTGTCGTTCTATCGATCATATCTGCACAATATGGTTAATAATATGAGTTAGATTAATAGTAATGAGTGTAATAAGTATAGTAATTGTCGTTCTATCGATCATATAAGAGTAATATGGCGAATAATATGATTTAGATTGATAATAATAAGAGTAATAAGTATAGTAATTGTCGTTCTATCGATCATATAAGCATAATATGGCTAATAATATGAATTAGATTGATAATAAAAAGAGTAATAAGTATAGTAATTGTCGTTCTATCGATCATATAAGCATAATATGGCTAATAATATGAATTAGATTGATAATAATAAGAGTAATAAGTATAGTAATTGTCGTTCTATCGATCATATGAGCATAATATGGCGAATAATATCATTTAGATTGATAATAATATGAGTAATGAGTATAGTAATTGTCGTTCTATCGATCATATAAGCATAATATGGCTAATAATATGAGTTAGCTTGATAATAATAAGAGTAATAAGTTTAGTAATTGTCGTTCTATCGATCATATAAGCATAATATGGCTAATAATATGAATTAGATTGATAATAATAAGAGTAATAAGTATAGTAATTGTCGTTCTATCGATCATATTAGCATAATATGGCGAATAATATCATTTAGATTGATAATAATATGAGTAATAATTATAGTAATTGTCGTTCTATCGATCATATAAGCATAATATGGCTAATAATATGAATTAGATTGATAATAATAAGAGTAATAAGTATAGTAATTGTTGTTCTATCGATCATATAAGCATAATATGGCTAATAATATGAATTAGATTGATAATAATAAGAGTAATAAGTATAGTAATTGTCGTTCTATAGATCATATTAGCATAATATGGCGAATAATATCTTTTAGATTGATAATAATATGAGTAATAAGTATAGTAATTGTCGTTCTATCGATCATATAAGCATAATATGGCTAATAATATGAGTTAGATTGATAATAATAAGAGTAATAAGTATAGTAATTGTCGTTCTATCGATCATATCTGCATAATATGGTTAATAATATGAGATAGATTAATAATAATAAGAATAATAAGTATAGTAATTGTCGTTCTATCGACCATGGAAGCATAATATGGCTAATAATATGAGTTAGATTGATAATAATAAGAGTAATAACTATAGTAATGGCCGTTCTATCGATCATATAAGCATAATATGGCGAATAATATGATTTAGATTGATAATAATAAGAGTAATAAGTATAGTAATTGTCGTTCTATCGATCATATAAGCATAATATCGCTAATAATATGAGTTAGCTTGATAATAATAAGAGTAATAAGTATAGTAATTGTCGTTCTATCGATCATATAAGCATATTATGGCTAATAATATGATTTAGATTGATAATAATAAGAGTAATAAGTATAGTAATTGTCGTTCTATGGATCATACAAGCATAATATCGCTAATAATATGAGTTAGCTTGATAATAATAAGAGTAATAAGTATAGTAATTGTCGTTCTATCGATCATATCTGCACAATATGGTTAATAATATGAGTTAGATTAATAGTAATGAGTGTAATAAGTATAGTAATTGTCGTTCTATCGATCATATAAGCGTAATATGGCGAATAATATGATTTAGATTGATAATAATAAGAGTAATAAGTATAGTAATTGTCGTTCTATCGATCATATAAGCACAATATGGCTAATAATATGAGTTAGATTGATAATAATAAGAGTAATAAGTATAGTAATTGTCGTTCTATCGATCATATAAGCATAATATGGTTAATAATATTTATTATATTAATAATAATATGAATAATAGGTATACTAATTGTCGTTCTATCGACCATGGAAGCATAATATGGCTAATAATACGAGTTAGATTGATAATAATAAGAGTAATAAGTATAGTAATTGTCGTTCTATCGATCATATCTGCACAATATGGTTAATAATATGAGTTAGCTTGATAATAATAAGAGTAATAAGTATAGTAATTGTCGTTCTATCGATCATATAAGCATATTATGGCTAATAATATGATTTAGATTGATAATAATAAGAGTAATAAGTATAGTAATTGTCGTTCTATCGGTCATATAAGCATAATATCGCTAATAATATGAGTTAGCGTGATAATAATAAGAGTAATAAGTATAGTAATTGTCGTTCTATCGATCATATCTGCACAATATGGTTAATAATATGAGTTAGATTAATAGTAATGAGTGTAATAAGTATAGTAATTGTCGTTCTATCGATCATATAAGAGTAATATGGCGAATAATATGATTTAGATTGATAATAATAAGAGTAATAAGTATAGTAATTGTCGTTCTATCGATCATATAAGCATAATATGGCTAATAATATGAATTAGATTGATAATAAAAAGAGTAAAAGTATAGTAATTGTCGTTCTATCGATCATATAAGCATAATATGGCTAATAATATGAATTAGATTGATAATAATAAGAGTAATAAGTATAGTAATTGTCGTTCTATCGATCATATGAGCATAATATGGCGAATAATATCATTTAGATTGATAATAATATGAGTAATGAGTATAGTAATTGTCGTTCTATCGATCATATAAGCATAATATGGCTAATAATATGAGTTAGCTTGATAATAATAAGAGTAATAAGTTTAGTAATTGTCGTTCTATCGATCATATAAGCATAATATGGCTAATAATATGAATTAGATTGATAATAATAAGAGTAATAAGTATAGTAATTGTCGTTCTATCGATCATATTAGCATAATATGGCGAATAATATCATTTAGATTGATAATAATATGAGTAATAATTATAGTAATTGTCGTTCTATCGATCATATAAGCATAATATGGCTAATAATATGAATTAGATTGATAATAATAAGAGTAATAAGTATAGTAATTGTTGTTCTATCGATCATATAAGCATAATATGGCTAATAATATGAATTAGATTGATAATAATAAGAGTAATAGGTATAGTAATTGTCGTTCTATAGATCATATTAGCATAATATGGCGAATAATATCATTTAGATTGATAATAATATGAGTAATAAGTATAGTAATTGTCGTTCTATCGATCATATAAGCATAATATGGCTAATAATATGAGTTAGATTGATAATAATAAGAGTAATAAGTATAGTAATTGTCGTTCTATCGATCATATCTGCATAATATGGTTAATAATATGAGATAGATTAATAATAATAAGAATAATAAGTATAGTAATTGTCGTTCTATCGATCATATAAGCATAATATGGCTAATAATACGAGTTAGATTGGTAATAATAAGAGTAATAAGTATAGTAATTGTCGTTCTATCGATCATATCTGCACAATATGGTTAATAATATGAGTTAGATTAATAGTAATGAGTGTAATAAGTATAGTAATTGTCGTTCTATCGATCATATAAGAATAATATGGCGAATAATATGATTTAGATTGATAATAATAAGAGTAATAAGTATAGTAATTGTCGTTCTATCGATCATATAAGCATAATATGGCTAATAATATGAGTTAGATTGATAATAATAAGAGTCATAAGTATAGTAATTGTCGTTCTATCGATCATATAAGCATAATATGGTTAATAATATTTATTAGATTAATAATAATATGAATAATAAGTATAGTAATTGTCGTTCTATCGACCATGGAAGCATAATATGGCTAATAATACGAGTTAGATTGATAATAATAAGAGTAATAAGTATATTAATTGCCGTTCTATCGACCATATAAGCATAATATGGCGAATAATATGATTTAGATTGATAATAATAAGAGTAATAAGTATAGTAATTGTCGTTCTATCGATCACATAAGCATAATACGGCTAATAATATGAGTTAGCTTGATAATAATAAGAGTAATAAGTATAGTAATTGTCGTTCTATCGATCATATCTGCACAATATGGTTAATAATATGAGTTAGATTAACAGTAATGAGTGCAATAAGTATAGTAATTGTCGGTCTATCGATCATATAAGCATAATATGGCTAATAATATGAGTTAGATTGATAATAATAAGAGTAATAACTATAGTAATTGTCGTTCTATCGATCATATTAGCATAATATGGCGAATAATATCATTTAGATTGATAATAATATGAGTAATAATTATAGTAATTGTCGTTCTATCGATCATATAAGCATAATATGGCTAATAATATGAATTAGATTGATAATAATAAGAGTAATAAGTATAGTAATTGTCGTTCTATCGATCATATTAGCATAATATGGCGAATAATATCATTTAGATTGATAATAATATGAGTATTAATTATAGTAATTGTCGTTCTATCGATCATATAAGCATAATATGGCGAATAATATCATTTAGATTGATAATAATATGAGTAATAATTATAGTAATTGTCGTTCTATCGATCATATAAGCATAATATGGTTAATAATATTTATTAGATTAATAATAATATGAATAATAAGTATAGTAATTGTCGTTCTATCGACCATGGAAGCATAATATGGCTAATAATACGAGTTAGATTGGTAATAATAAGAGTAATAAGTATAGTAATTGTCGTTCTATCGGTCATATAAGCATAATATCGCTAATAATATGAGTTAGCGTGATAATAATAAGAGTAATAAGTATAGTAATTGTCGTTCTATCGATCATATCTGCACAATATGGTTAATAATATGAGTTAGATTAATAGTAATGAGTGTAATAAGTATAGTAATTGTCGTTCTATCGATCATATAAGAGTAATATGGCGAATAATATGATTTAGATTGATAATAATAAGAGTAATAAGTATAGTAATTGTCGTTCTATCGATCATATAAGCATAATATGGCTAATAATATGAATTAGATTGATAATAAAAAGAGTAATAAGTATAGTAATTGTCGTTCTATCGATCATATAAGCATAATATGGCTAATAATATGAATTAGATTGATAATAATAAGAGTAATAAGTATAGTAATTGTCGTTCTATCGATCATATGAGCATAATATGGCGAATAATATCATTTAGATTGATAATAATATGAGTAATGAGTATAGTAATTGTCGTTCTATCGATCATATAAGCATAATATGGCTAATAATATGAGTTAGCTTGATAATAATAAGAGTAATAAGTTTAGTAATTGTCGTTCTATCGATCATATAAGCATAATATGGCTAATAATATGAATTAGATTGATAATAATAAGAGTAATAAGTATAGTAATTGTCGTTCTATCGATCATATTAGCATAATATGGCGAATAATATCATTTAGATTGATAATAATATGAGTAATAATTATAGTAATTGTCGTTCTATCGATCATATAAGCATAATATGGCTAATAATATGAATTAGATTGATAACAATAAGAGTAATAAGTATAGTAATTGTTGTTCTATCGATCATATAAGCATAATATGGCTAATAATATGAATTAGATTGATAATAATAAGAGTAATAGGTATAGTAATTGTCGTTCTATAGATCATATTAGCATAATATGGCGAATAATATCATTTAGATTGATAATAATATGAGTAATAAGTATAGTAATTGTCGTTCTATCGATCATATAAGCATAATATGGCTAATAATATGAGTTAGATTGATAATAATAAGAGTAATAAGTATAGTAATTGTCGTTCTATCGATCATATCTGCATAATATGGTTAATAATATGAGATAGATTAATAATAATAAGAATAATAAGTATAGTTATTGTCGTTCTATCGACCATGGAAGCATAATATGGCTAATAATATGAGTTAGATTGATAATAATAAGAGTAATAACTATAGTAATGGCCGTTCTATCGATCATATAAGCATAATATGGCGAATAATATGATTTAGATTGATAATAATAAGAGTAATAAGTATACTAATTGTCGTTCTATCGATCATATAAGCATAATATCGCTAATAATATGAGTTAGCTTGATAATAATAAGAGTAATAAGTATAGTAATTGTCGTTCTATCGATCATATCTGCACAATATGGTTAATAATATGAGTTAGATTAATAGTAATGAGTGTAATAAGTATAGTAATTGTCGTTCTATCGATCATATAAGAATAATATGGCGAATAATATGATTTAGATTGATAATAATAAGAGTAATATGTATAGTAATTGTCGTTCTATCGATCATATAAGCATAATATGGCTAATAATATGAGTTAGATTGATAATAATAAGAGTCATAAGTATAGTAATTGTCGTTCTATCGATCATATAAGCATAATATGGTTAATAATATTTATTAGATTAATAATAATATGAATAATAAGTATAGTAATTGTCGTTCTATCGACCATGGAAGCATAATATGGCTAATAATACGAGTTAGATTGATAATAATAAGAGTAATAAGTATATTAATTGCCGTTCTATCGACCATATAAGCATAATATGGCGAATAATATGATTTAGATTGATAATAATAAGAGTAATAAGTTTAGTAATTGTCGTTCTATCGATCATATAAGCATAATATGGCTAATAATATGAATTAGATTGATAATAATAAGAGTAATAAGTATAGTAATTGTCGTTCTATCGATCATATTAGCATAATATGGCGAATAATATCATTTAGATTGATAATAATATGAGTAATAAGTATAGTAATTGTCGTTCTATCGATCATATAAGCATAATATGGCTAATAATATGAATTAGATTGATAATAATAAGAGTAATAAGTATAGTAATTGTCGTTCTATCGATCATATAAGCATAATATCGCTAATAATATGAGTTAGCTTGATAATAATAAGAGTAATAAGTATAGTAATTGTCGTTCTATCGATCATATCTGCACAATATGGTTAATAATATGAGTTAGATTAATAGTAATGAGTGCAATAAGTATAGTAATTGTCGTTCTATCGACCATGGAAGCATAATATGGCTAATAATACGAGTTAGATTGATAATAATAAGAGTAATAAGTATATTAATTGCCGTTCTATCGACCATATAAGCATAATATGGCGAATAATATGATTTAGATTGATAATAATAAGAGTAATAAGTATAGTAATTGTCGTTCTATCGATCACATAAGCATAATACGGCTAATAATATGAGTTAGCTTGATAATAATAAGAGTAATAAGTATAGTAATTGTCGTTCTATCGATCATATCTGCACAATATGGTTAATAATATGAGTTAGATTAACAGTAATGAGTGCAATAAGTATAGTAATTGTCGGTCTATCGATCATATAAGCATAATATGGCTAATAATATGAGTTAGATTGATAATAATAAGAGTAATAAATATAGTAATTGTCGTTCTATCGATCATATTAGCATAATATGGCGAATAATATCATTTAGATTGATAATAATATGAGTAATAATTATAGTAATTGTCGTTCTATCGATCATATAAGCATAATATGGCTAATAATATGAATTAGATTGATAATAATAAGAGTAATAAGTATAGTAATTGTCGTTCTATCGATCATATTAGCATAATATGGCGAATAATATCATTTAGATTGATAATAATATGAGTATTAATTATAGTAATTGTCGTTCTATCGATCATATAAGCATAATATGGCGAATAATATCATTTAGATTGATAATAATATGAGTAATAATTATAGTAATTGTCGTTCTATCGATCATATAAGCATAATATGGTTAATAATATTTATTAGATTAATAATAATATGAATAATAAGTATAGTAATTGTCGTTCTATCGACCATGGAAGCATAATATGGCTAATAATACGAGTTAGATTGGTAATAATAAGAGTAATAAGTATAGTAATTGTCGTTCTATCGGTCATATAAGCATAATATCGCTAATAATATGAGTTAGCGTGATAATAATAAGAGTAATAAGTATAGTAATTGTCGTTCTATCGATCATATCTGCACAATATGGTTAATAATATGAGTTAGATTAATAGTAATGAGTGTAATAAGTATAGTAATTGTCGTTCTATCGATCATATAAGAGTAATATGGCGAATAATATGATTTAGATTGATAATAATAAGAGTAATAAGTATAGTAATTGTCGTTCTATCGATCATATAAGCATAATATGGCTAATAATATGAATTAGATTGATAATAAAAAGAGTAATAAGTATAGTAATTGTCGTTCTATCGATCATATAAGCATAATATGGCTAATAATATGAATTAGATTGATAATAATAAGAGTAATAAGTATAGTAATTGTCGTTCTATCGATCATATGAGCATAATATGGCGAATAATATCATTTAGATTGATAATAATATGAGTAATGAGTATAGTAATTGTCGTTCTATCGATCATATAAGCATAATATGGCTAATAATATGAGTTAGCTTGATAATAATAAGAGTAATAAGTTTAGTAATTGTCGTTCTATCGATCATATAAGCATAATATGGCTAATAATATGAATTAGATTGATAATAATAAGAGTAATAAGTATAGTAATTGTCGTTCTATCGATCATATTAGCATAATATGGCGAATAATATCATTTAGATTGATAATAATATGAGTAATAATTATAGTAATTGTCGTTCTATCGATCATATAAGCATAATATGGCTAATAATATGAATTAGATTGATAATAATAAGAGTAATAAGTATAGTAATTGTTGTTCTATCGATCATATAAGCATAATATGGCTAATAATATGAATTAGATTGATAATAATAAGAGTAATAGGTATAGTAATTGTCGTTCTATAGATCATATTAGCATAATATGGCGAATAATATCATTTAGATTGATAATAATATGAGTAATAAGTATAGTAATTGTCGTTCTATCGATCATATAAGCATAATATGGCTAATAATATGAGTTAGATTGATAATAATAAGAGTAATAAGTATAGTAATTGTCGTTCTATCGATCATATCTGCATAATATGGTTAATAATATGAGATAGATTAATAATAATAAGAATAATAAGTATAGTAATTGTCGTTCTATCGACCATGGAAGCATAATATGGCTAATAATATGAGTTAGATTGATAATAATAAGAGTAATAACTATAGTAATGGCCGTTCTATCGATCATATAAGCATAATATGGCGAATAATATGATTTAGATTGATAATAATAAGAGTAATAAGTATACTAATTGTCGTTCTATCGATCATATAAGCATAATATCGCTAATAATATGAGTTAGCTTGATAATAATAAGAGTAATAAGTATAGTAATTGTCGTTCTATCGATCATATCTGCACAATATGGTTAATAATATGAGTTAGATTAATAGTAATGAGTGTAATAAGTATAGTAATTGTCGTTCTATCGATCATATAAGAATAATATGGCGAATAATATGATTTAGATTGATAATAATAAGAGTAATATGTATAGTAATTGTCGTTCTATCGATCATATAAGCATAATATGGCTAATAATATGAGTTAGATTGATAATAATAAGAGTCATAAGTATAGTAATTGTCGTTCTATCGATCATATAAGCATAATATGGTTAATAATATTTATTAGATTAATAATAATATGAATAATAAGTATAGTAATTGTCGTTCTATCGACCATGGAAGCATAATATGGCTAATAATACGAGTTAGATTGATAATAATAAGAGTAATAAGTATATTAATTGCCGTTCTATCGACCATATAAGCATAATA
>NW_027475072.1:0-15665 GCF_050947335.1 Megachile rotundata | reverse complement strand
GGCTAATAATATGAGTTAGATTGATAATAGTAAGTGTAATAAGTATAGTAATTGTCGTTCTGTCGATCATATAAGCATAATATGGCTAATAATATGAGTGAGATTTATAATAATAAGAGTGGTGAGTATAGTAATTGTCGTTCTATCGATCATATAAGCATAATATGGCTAATAATATGAGTTAGATTGATAATAATAAGAGTAATAAGTATAGTAATTGTCGTTCTATCGATCATTAAGGCATAATATGGCTAATAATATGAGTTAGATTGAAAATACTAAGAGTAGTGAGTATAGTAATTGTCGTTCTATCGATCATATAAGCATACTATGGCTAATAATATAAGCTAGGTTGATAATAATAAGAGTAATAAGTATAGTAATTGTCGTTCTATCGATCATTAAAGCATAGTATGGCTAATAATATGAGTTAGATTGAAAATACTAAGAGTAGTGAGTATAGTAATTCTCGTTCTATCGATCATATAAGCATAATATGGCTAATAATATGAGTTAGATTGATAATAATAAGAGTAATAAGTATAGTAAATGTCGTGCTATCTATCATATCTGCATAATATGGTTAATAATATGAGTTAGATTGATAATAGTGAGTGTAATAAGTATAGTAATTGTCGTTCTATCGATCATATAAGCATAATATGGCTAATAATATGACTTAGATTGATAATAATAAGAGTAATAAGTATAGTAAATGTCGTGCTATCCATCATATCTGCATAATATGGTTAATAATATGAGTTAGATTGATAATAGTGAGTGTAATAAGTATAGTAATTGTCGTTCTATCGATCATATAAGCATAATGTGGCTAATAATATGAGTTAGATTGATAATAATAAGAGTAATAAGTATAGTAAATGTCGTGCTATCGATCATATCTGCATAATATGGTAAATAATATGAGTTAGATTGATAATAGTGAGTGTAATAAGTATAGTAATTGACCTCCTATCGATCGTATTAGCATAATATGGTTAATAATATGCGTTAGATTGATAATAATAAGAGTAGTGAGTATAGTTATTGTCGTTCTATCGATCATATAAGCATAATATGGCTAATAATATGAGTCAGATTGATAATAATAAGAGTAATAAGTATAGTAATTGTCGTTCTATCGATCATTAAAGCATAGAATGACTAATAATATGAGTTAGATTGAAAATACTAAGAGTAGTGAGTATAGTAATTCTCGTTCTATCGATCATATAAGCATAATATGGCTAATAATATGAGTTAGATTGATAATAATAAGAGTAATAAGTATAGTAATTGTCGTTCTATCGATCATTAAAGCATAGTATGGCTAATAATATGAGTTAGATTGAAAATACTAAGAGTAGTGAGTATAGTAATTCTCGTTCTATCGATCATATAAGCATAATATGGCTAATAATATGAGTTAGATTGATAATAATAAGAGTAATACGTATAGTAATTGTCGTTCTATCGATCATTAAAGCATAATATGGCTAATAATATGAGTTAGATTGAAAATACTAAGAGTAGTGAGTATAGTAATTCTCGTTCTATCGATCATATAAGCATAATATGGCTAATAGTATGAGCTAGATTGATACTAATAAGAGTAGTAAGTATAGTAATTGTCGTTCGATCGATCATATAAGCATAATATGGCTAATAATATGAGTTAGATTGATAATAATAAGAGTAGTGAGTATAGTAATTGTCGTTCTGTCGATTATATTAGCATAATATGGTTAATAAAATGAGTCAGATTGATAATAGTGAGTGTAATAAGTATAGTAATTGTCGTTCTATCGATCATATAAGCATAGTATGGCTAATAATATGAGTTAGATTGATAATAATAAGAGTAATAAGTATAGTAAATGTCGTGCTATCGATCATATCTGCATAATATGGTTAATAATATGAGTTAGATTGATAATAGTGAGTGTAATAAGTATAGAAATTGACCTCCTATCGATCGTATTAGCATAATATGGTTAATAATATGAGTTAGATTGATAACAGTAAGAGTAATGTGTATAGTAATTGTCGTTCTATCGATCATATCTGCATAATATGGTTAATAATATGAGTTAGATTGATAATAATAAGAGTAATGAGTATAGTAATTGTAGTTCTATCGATCATATAAGCATAGTATGGCTAATAATATGAGTTAGATTGATACTAATAAGAGTAGTAAGTATAGTAATTGTCGTTCGATCGATCATATAAGCATAATATGGCTAATAATATGAGTTAGATTGATAATAATAAGAGTAGTGAGTATAGTAATTGTCGTTCTATCGATCATATAAGCATAATATGGCTAATAATATGAGTTAGATTGATAATAGTAAGTGTAATAAGTATAGTAATTGTCGTTCTGTCGATCATATAAGCATAATATGGCTAATAATATGAGTGAGATTTATAATAATAAGAGTGGTGAGTATAGTAATTGTCGTTCTATCGATCATATAAGCATAATATGGCTAATAATATAAGCTAGGTTGATAATAATAAGAGTAATAAGTATAGTAATTGTCGTTCTATCGATCATTAAAGCATAGTATGGCTAATAATATGAGTTAGATTGAAAATACTAAGAGTAGTGAGTATAGTAATTCTCGTTCTATCGATCATATAAGCATAATATGGCTAATAATATGAGTTAGATTGATAATAATAAGAGTAATAAGTATAGTAAATGTCGTGCTATCTATCATATCTGCATAATATGGTTAATAATTTGAGTTAGATTGATAATAGTGAGTGTAATAAGTATAGTAATTGACCTCCTATCGATCGTATTAGCATAATATGGGTAATAATATGAGTTAGATTGATAATAGTAAGAGTAATGTGTATAGTAATTGTCGTTCTATCGATCATATCTGCATAATATGGTTAATAATATGAGTTAGATTGATAATAATAAGAGTAATGAGTATAGTAATTGTAGTTCTATCGATCATATAAGCATAGTATGGCTAATAATATGAGTTAGATTGGTAATAGTAAGTGTAATAAGTATAGTAATTGTCGTTCTGTCGATCATATAAGCATAATATGGCTAATAATATGAGTTAGATTGATAATAATAAGAGTAATAAGTATAGTAATTGTCGTTCTATCGATCATTAAAGCATAATATGGCTAGTAATATGAGCTAGATTGATAACAGTAAGTGTAATAAGTGTAGTAATTGTCGTTCTGTCGATTATGTTAGCATAATATGGCTAATAATATGAGTTAGATTGATAATAATAAGAGTAGTGAGTATAGTTATTGTCGTTCTATCGATCATATAAGCATAATATGGCTAATAATATGAGTCAGATTGATAATAATAAGAGTAATAAGTATAGTGATTGTCGTTCTATCGATCAAATTTGCATAATATGTTTAATAATATGAGTTAGATTGATAACAGTGAGTGTAATAAGTATAGTAATTGCCGTTATATCGATCATATCTGCATAATATGGTTAATAATTTGAGTTAGATTGATAATAGTGAGTGTAATAAGTATAGTAAATGTCGTGCTATCTATCATATCTGCATAATATGGTTAATAATATGAGTTAGATTGATAATAGTGAGTGTAATAAGTATAGTAATTGTCGTTCTATAGATCATATAAGCATAATATGGCTAATAATATGACTTAGATTGATAATAATAAGAGTAATGAGTATAGTAATTGTAGTTCTATCGATCATATAAGCATAGTATGGCTAATAATATGAGTTAGATTGATACTAATAAGAGTAGTAAGTATAGTAATTGTCGTTCTGTCGATCATATAAGCATAATATGGCTAATAATATGAGTTAGATTGATAATAATAAGAGTAGTGAGTTTAGTAATTGTCGTTCTATTCGATCATATAAGCATAATATGGCTAATAATATGAGTTAGATTGATAATAATAAGAGTAATAAGTATAGTAATTGTCTCTTCTATCGATCATTAAAGCATAGTATGGCTAATAATATGAGTTAGATTGAAAATACTAAGAGTAGTGAGTATAGTAATTCTCGTTCTATCGATCATTTAAGCATAATATGGTTAATAATATGAGTTAGATTCATATTAATAAGAGTAATAAGTATAGTAATTGTCGTTCTATCGATCATATAAGCATACTATGGCTAATAATATGAGCTAGGTTGATAATAATAAGAGTAATAAGTATAGTAATTGTCGTTCTATCGATCATTAAAGCATAGTATGGCTAATAATATGAGTTAGATTGAAAATACTAAGAGTAGTGAGTATAGTAATTCTCGTTCTATCGATCATATAAGCATAATATGGCTAATAATATGAGTTAGATTGATAATAATAAGAGTAATAAGTATAGTAAATGTCGTGCTATCTATCATATCTCCACAATATGGTTAATAATATGAGTTAGATTGATAATAGTGAGTGTAATAAGTATAGTAATTGACCTCCTATCGATCGTATTAGCATAAAATGGTTAAAAATATGAGTTAGATTGATAATAGTAAGAGAAATGTGTATAGTAATTGTCGTTCTGTCGATCAAATTTGCATAATATGGTTAATAATATGAGTTAGATTGATAATAGTGAGTGTAGTAAGTATAGTAAATGTCGTGCTTTCGATCATATCTCCACAATATGGTTAATAATATGAGTTAGATTGATAACGGTGAGTGTAATATGTATAGTAATTGACCTCCTATCGATCGTATTAGCATAATATGGTTAATAATATGAGTTAGATTGATAATAGTAAGAGTAATGTGTATAGTAATTGTCGTTCTATCGATCATATCTGCATAATATGGTTAATAATATGAGTTAGATTGATAACAGTGAGTGTAATAAGTATAGTAATTGTCGTTATATCGATCATATCTGCATAATATGGTTAATAATATGAGTTAGATTGATAATAATAAGAGTAATGAGTATAGTAATTGTAGTTCTATCGATAATATAAGCATAGTATGGCTAATAATATGAGTTAGATTGATAATAGTAAGTGTAATAAGTATAGTAATTGTCGTTCTGTCGATCATATAAGCATAATATGGCTAATAATATGAGTGAGATTTATAATAATAAGAGTGGTGAGTATAGTAATTGTCGTTCTATCGATCATACAAGCATAATATGGCTAATAATATGAGTTAGATTGATAATAATAAGAGTAGTGAGTATAGTAATTGTCGTTCTATCGATCATATAAGCATAATATGGCTAATAATATGAGTTAGATTGATAATAGTAAGTGTAATAAGTATAGTAATTGTCGTTCTGTCGATCATATAAGCATAATATGGCTAATAATATGAGTGAGATTTATAATAATAAGAGTGGTGAGTATAGTAATTGTCGTTCTATCGATCATATAAGCATAATATGGCTAATAATATGAGTTAGATTGATAATAATAAGAGTAATAAGTATAGTAATTGTCGTTCTATCGATCATTAAAGCATAATATGGCTAATAATATGAGTTAGATTGAAAATACTAAGAGTAGTGAGTATAGTAATTGTCGTTCTATCGATCATATAAGCATACTATGGCTAATAATATAAGCTAGGTTGATAATAATAAGAGTAATAAGTATAGTAATTGTCGTTCTATCGATCATTAAAGCATAGTATGGCTAATAATATGAGTTAGATTGAAAATACTAAGAGTAGTGAGTATAGTAATTCTCGTTCTATCGATCATATAAGCATAATATGGCTAATAATATGAGTTAGATTGATAATAATAAGAGTAATAAGTATAGTAAATGTCGTGCTATCTATCATATCTGCATAATATGGTTAATAATTTGAGTTAGATTGATAATAGTGAGTGTAATAAGTATAGTAATTGACCTCCTATCGATCGTATTAGCATAATATGGGTAATAATATGAGTTAGATTGATAATAGTAAGAGTAATGTGTATAGTAATTGTCGTTCTATCGATCATATCTGCATAATATGGTTAATAATATGAGTTAGATTGATAATAATAAGAGTAATGAGTATAGTAATTGTAGTTCTATCGATCATATAAGCATAGTATGGCTAATAATATGAGTTAGATTGGTAATAGTAAGTGTAATAAGTATAGTAATTGTCGTTCTGTCGATCATATAAGCATAATATGGCTAATAATATGAGTTAGATTGATAATAATAAGAGTAATAAGTATAGTAATTGTCGTTCTATCGATCATTAAAGCATAATATGGCTAGTAATATGAGCTAGATTGATAACAGTAAGTGTAATAAGTGTAGTAATTGTCGTTCTGTCGATTATGTTAGCATAATATGGCTAATAATATGAGTTAGATTGATAATAATAAGAGTAGTGAGTATAGTTATTGTCGTTCTATCGATCATATAAGCATAATATGGCTAATAATATGAGTCAGATCGATAATAATAAGAGTAATAAGTATAGTGATTGTCGTTCTATCGATCAAATTTGCATAATATGTTTAATAATATGAGTTAGATTGATAACAGTGAGTGTAATAAGTATAGTAATTGCCGTTATATCGATCATATCTGCATAATATGGTTAATAATTTGAGTTAGATTGATAATAGTGAGTGTAATAAGTATAGTAAATGTCGTGCTATCTATCATATCTGCATAATATGGTTAATAATATGAGTTAGATTGATAATAGTGAGTGTAATAAGTATAGTAATTGTCGTTCTATAGATCATATAAGCATAATATGGCTAATAATATGACTTAGATTGATAATAATAAGAGTAATGAGTATAGTAATTGTAGTTCTATCGATCATATAAGCATAGTATGGCTAATAATATGAGTTAGATTGATACTAATAAGAGTAGTAAGTATAGTAATTGTCGTTCTGTCGATCATATAAGCATAATATGGCTAATAATATGAGTTAGATTGATAATAATAAGAG
The DNA here is from genome assembly GCF_050947335.1 of Megachile rotundata. NCBI lineage: Eukaryota > Metazoa > Arthropoda > Insecta > Hymenoptera > Megachilidae > Megachile > Megachile rotundata. The sequence continues at coordinate 8,738 of NW_027475072.1, read as the reverse complement.
TAGTGAGTTTAGTAATTGTCGTTCTATTCGATCATATAAGCATAATATGGCTAATAATATGAGTTAGATTGATAATAATAAGAGTAATAAGTATAGTAATTGTCTCTTCTATCGATCATTAAAGCATAGTATGGCTAATAATATGAGTTAGATTGAAAATACTAAGAGTAGTGAGTATAGTAATTCTCGTTCTATCGATCATTTAAGCATAATATGGTTAATAATATGAGTTAGATTCATATTAATAAGAGTAATAAGTATAGTAATTGTCGTTCTATCGATCATATAAGCATACTATGGCTAATAATATGAGCTAGGTTGATAATAATAAGAGTAATAAGTATAGTAATTGTCGTTCTATCGATCATATAAGCATAATATGGCTAATAATATGAGTTAGATTGATAATAATAAGAGTAATAAGTATAGTAAATGTCGTGCTATCTATCATATCTGCATAATATGGTTAATAATATGAGTTAGATTGATAATAGTGAGTGTAATAAGTATAGTAATTGTCGTTCTATCGATCATATAAGCATAATATGGCTAATAATATGACTTAGATTGATAATAATAAGAGTAATAAGTATAGTAAATGTCGTGCTATCTATCATATCTGCATAATATGGTTAATAATATGAGTTAGATTGATAATAGTGAGTGTAATAAGTATAGTAATTGTCGTTCTATCGATCATATAAGCATAATGTGGCTAATAATATGAGTTAGATTGATAATAATAAGAGTAATAAGTATAGTAAATGTCGTGCTATCGATCATATCTGCATAATATGGTAAATAATATGAGTTAGATTGATAATAGTGAGTGTAATAAGTATAGTAATTGACCTCCTATCGATCGTATTAGCATAATATGGTTAATAATATGCGTTAGATTGATAATAATAAGAGTAGTGGATAAATTTATTGTAGTTCTATCGATCATATAAGCATAATATGGCTAATAATATGAGTCAGATTGATAATAATAAGAGTAATAAGTATAGTAATTGTCGTTCTATCGATCATTAAAGCATAGAATGGCTAATAATATGAGTTAGATTGAAAATACTAAGAGTAGTGAGTATAGTAATTCTCGTTCTATCGATCATATAAGCATAATATGGCTAATAATATGAGTTAGATTGATAATAATAAGAGTAATAAGTATAGTAATTGTCGTTCTATCGATCATTAAAGCATAGTATGGCTAATAATATGAGTTAGATTGAAAATACTAAGAGTAGTGAGTATAGTAATTCTCGTTCTATCGATCATATAAGCATAATATGGCTAATAATATGAGTTAGATTGATAATAATAAGAGTAATAAGTATAGTAATTGTCGTTCTATCGATCATTAAAGCATAATATGGCTAATAATATGAGTTAGATTGAAAATACTAAGAGTAGTGAGTACAGTGATTCTCGTTCTATCGATCATATAAGCATAATATGGCTAATAGTATGAGCTAGATTGATACTAATAAGAGTAGTAAGTATAGTAATTGTCGTTCGATCGATCATATAAGCATAATATGGCTAATAATATGAGTTAGATTGATAATAATAAGAGTAGTGAGTATAGTAATTGTCGTTCTGTCGATTATATTAGCATAATATGGTTAATAAAATGAGTCAGATTGATAATAGTGAGTGTAATAAGTATAGTAATTGTCGTTCTATCGATCATATAAGCATAGTATGGCTAATAATATGAGTTAGATTGATAATAATAAGAGTAATAAGTATAGTAAATGTCGTGCTATCGATCATATCTGCATAATATGGTTAATAATATGAGTTAGATTGATAATAGTGAGTGTAATAAGTATAGTAATTGACCTCCTATCGATCGTATTAGCATAATATGGTTAATAATATGAGTTAGATTGATAACAGTAAGAGTAATGTGTATAGTAATTGTCGTTCTATCGATCATATCTGCATAATATGGTTAATAATATGAGTTAGATTGATAATAATAAGAGTAATGAGTATAGTAATTGTAGTTCTATCGATCATATAAGCATAGTATGGCTAATAATATGAGTTAGATTGATACTAATAAGAGTAGTAAGTATAGTAATTGTCGTTCGATCGATCATATAAGCATAATATGGCTAATAATATGAGTTAGATTGATAATAATAAGAGTAGTGAGTATAGTAATTGTCGTTCTATCGATCATATAAGCATAATATGGCTAATAATATCAGTTAGATTGATAATAGTAAGTGTAATAAGTATAGTAATTGTCGTTCTGTCGATCATATAAGCATAATATGGCTAATAATATGAGTGAGATTTATAATAATAAGAGTGGTGAGTATAGTAATTGTCGTTCTATCGATCATATAAGCATAATATGGCTAATAATATGAGTTAGATTGAAAATACTAAGAGTAGTGAGTATAGTAATTGTCGTTCTATCGATCATATAAGCATACTATGGCTAATAATATAAGCTAGGTTGATAATAATAAGAGTAATAAGTATAGTAATTGTCGTTCTATCGATCATTAAAGCATAGTATGGCTAATAATATGAGTTAGATTGAAAATACTAAGAGTAGTGAGTATAGTAATTCTCGTTCTATCGATCATATAAGCATAATATGGCTAATAATATGAGTTAGATTGATAATAATAAGAGTAATAAGTATAGTAAATGTCGTGCTATCTATCATATCTGCATAATATGGTTAATAATTTGAGTTAGATTGATAATAGTGAGTGTAATAAGTATAGTAATTGTCGTTCTATCGATCATATAAGCATAATATGGCTAATAATATGACTTAGATTGTTAATAATAAGAGTAATAAGTATAGTAAATGTCGTGCTATCTATCATATCTGCATAATATGGTTAATAATATGAGTTAGATTGATAATAGTGAGTGTAATAAGTATAGTAATTGTCGTTCTATCGATCATATAAGCATAATGTGGCTAATAATATGAGTTAGATTGATAATAATAAGAGTAATAAGTATAGTAAATGTCGTGCTATCGATCATATCTGCATAATATGGTAAATAATATGAGTTAGATTGATAATAGTGAGTGTAATAAGTATAGTAATTGACCTCCTATCGATCGTATTAGCATAATATGGTTAATAATATGCGTTAGATTGATAATAATAAGAGTAGTGAGTATAGTTATTGTCGTTCTATCGACCATATAAGCATAATATGGCTAATAATATGAGTCAGATTGATAATAATAAGAGTAATAAGTATAGTAATTGTCGTTCTATCGATCATTAAAGCATAATATGGCTAGTAATATGAGCTAGATTGATAACAGTAAGTGTAATAAGTGTAGTAATTGTCGTTCTGTCGATTATGTTAGCATAATATGGCTAATAATATGAGTTAGATTGATAATAATAAGAGTAGTGAGTATAGTTATTGTCGTTCTATCGATCATATAAGCATAATATGGCTAATAATATGAGTCAGATCGATAATAATAAGAGTAATAAGTATAGTGATTGTCGTTCTATCGATCAAATTTGCATAATATGTTTAATAATATGAGTTAGATTGATAACAGTGAGTGTAATAAGTATAGTAATTGCCGTTATATCGATCATATCTGCATAATATGGTTAATAATTTGAGTTAGATTGATAATAGTGAGTGTAATAAGTATAGTAAATGTCGTGCTATCTATCATATCTGCATAATATGGTTAATAATATGAGTTAGATTGATAATAGTGAGTGTAATAAGTATAGTAATTGTCGTTCTATAGATCATATAAGCATAATATGGCTAATAATATGACTTAGATTGATAATAATAAGAGTAATGAGTATAGTAATTGTAGTTCTATCGATCATATAAGCATAGTATGGCTAATAATATGAGTTAGATTGATACTAATAAGAGTAGTAAGTATAGTAATTGTCGTTCTGTCGATCATATAAGCATAATATGGCTAATAATATGAGTTAGATTGATAATAATAAGAGTAGTGAGTTTAGTAATTGTCGTTCTATTCGATCATATAAGCATAATATGGCTAATAATATGAGTTAGATTGATAATAATAAGAGTAATAAGTATAGTAATTGTCTCTTCTATCGATCATTAAAGCATAGTATGGCTAATAATATGAGTTAGATTGAAAATACTAAGAGTAGTGAGTATAGTAATTCTCGTTCTATCGATCATTTAAGCATAATATGGTTAATAATATGAGTTAGATTCATATTAATAAGAGTAATAAGTATAGTAATTGTCGTTCTATCGATCATATAAGCATACTATGGCTAATAATATGAGCTAGGTTGATAATAATAAGAGTAATAAGTATAGTAATTGTCGTTCTATCGATCATTAAAGCATAGTATGGCTAATAATATGAGTTAGATTGAAAATACTAAGAGTAGTGAGTATAGTAATTCTCGTTCTATCGATCATATAAGCATAATATGGCTAATAATATGAGTTAGATTGATAATAATAAGAGTAATAAGTATAGTAAATGTCGTGCTATCTATCATATCTCCACAATATGGTTAATAATATGAGTTAGATTGATAATAGTGAGTGTAATAAGTATAGTAATTGACCTCCTATCGATCGTATTAGCATAAAATGGTTAAAAATATGAGTTAGATTGATAATAGTAAGAGAAATGTGTATAGTAATTGTCGTTCTGTCGATCAAATTTGCATAATATGGTTAATAATATGAGTTAGATTGATAATAGTGAGTGTAGTAAGTATAGTAAATGTCGTGCTTTCGATCATATCTCCACAATATGGTTAATAATATGAGTTAGATTGATAACGGTGAGTGTAATATGTATAGTAATTGACCTCCTATCGATCGTATTAGCATAATATGGTTAATAATATGAGTTAGATTGATAATAGTAAGAGTAATGTGTATAGTAATTGTCGTTCTATCGATCATATCTGCATAATATGGTTAATAATATGAGTTAGATTGATAACAGTGAGTGTAATAAGTATAGTAATTGTCGTTATATCGATCATATCTGCATAATATGGTTAATAATATGAGTTAGATTGATAATAATAAGAGTAATGAGTATAGTAATTGTAGTTCTATCGATAATATAAGCATAATATGGCTAATAATATGAGTTAGATTGATAATAGTAAGTGTAATAAGTATAGTAATTGTCGTTCTGTCGATCATATAAGCATAATATGGCTAATAATATGAGTGAGATTTATAATAATAAGAGTGGTGAGTATAGTAATTGTCGTTCTATCGATCATACAAGCATAATATGGCTAATAATATGAGTTAGATTGATAATAATAAGAGTAGTGAGTATAGTAATTGTCGTTCTATCGATCATATAAGCATAATATGGCTAATAATATGAGTTAGATTGATAATAGTAAGTGTAATAAGTATAGTAATTGTCGTTCTGTCGATCATATAAGCATAATATGGCTAATAATATGAGTGAGATTTATAATAATAAGAGTGGTGAGTATAGTAATTGTCGTTCTATCGATCATATAAGCATAATATGGCTAATAATATGAGTTAGATTGATAATAATAAGAGTAATAAGTATAGTAATTGTCGTTCTATCGATCATTAAAGCATAATATGGCTAATAATATGAGTTAGATTGAAAATACTAAGAGTAGTGAGTATAGTAATTGTCGTTCTATCGATCATATAAGCATACTATGGCTAATAATATAAGCTAGGTTGATAATAATAAGAGTAATAAGTATAGTAATTGTCGTTCTATCGATCATTAAAGCATAGTATGGCTAATAATATGAGTTAGATTGAAAATACTAAGAGTAGTGAGTATAGTAATTCTCGTTCTATCGATCATATAAGCATAATATGGCTAATAATATGAGTTAGATTGATAATAATAAGAGTAATAAGTATAGTAAATGTCGTGCTATCTATCATATCTGCATAATATGGTTAATAATATGAGTTAGATTGATAATAGTGAGTGTAATAAGTATAGTAATTGTCGTTCTATCGATCATATAAGCATAATATGGCTAATAATATGACTTAGATTGATGATAATAAGAGTAATAAGTATAGTAAATGTCGTGCTATCTATCATATCTGCATAATATGGTTAATAATATGAGTTAGATTGATAATAGTGAGTGTAATAAGTATAGTAATTGTCGTTCTATCGATCATATAAGCATAATGTGGCTAATAATATGAGTTAGATTGATAATAATAAGAGTAATAAGTATAGTAAATGTCGTGCTATCGATCATATCTGCATAATATGGTAAATAATATGAGTTAGATTGATAATAGTGAGTGTAATAAGTATAGTAATTGACCTCCTATCGATCGTATTAGCATAATATGGTTAATAATATGCGTTAGATTGATAATAATAAGAGTAGTGGATATATTTATTGTAGTTCTATCGATCATATAAGCATAATATGGCTAATAATATGAGTCAGATTGATAATAATAAGAGTAATAAGTATAGTAATTGTCGTTCTATCGATCATTAAAGCATAGAATGGCTAATAATATGAGTTAGATTGAAAATACTAAGAGTAGTGAGTATAGTAATTCTCGTTCTATCGATCATATAAGCATAATATGGCTAATAATATGAGTTAGATTGATAATAATAAGAGTAATAAGTATAGTAATTGTCGTTCTATCGATCATTAAAGCATAGTATGGCTAATAATATGAGTTAGATTGAAAATACTAAGAGTAGTGAGTATAGTAATTCTCGTTCTATCGATCATATAAGCATAATATGGCTAATAATATGAGTTAGATTGATAATAATAAGAGTAATAAGTATAGTAATTGTCGTTCTATCGATCATTAAAGCATAATATGGCTAATAATATGAGTTAGATTGAAAATACTAAGAGTAGTGAGTACAGTAATTCTCGTTCTATCGATCATATAAGCATAATATGGCTAATAGTATGAGCTAGATTGATACTAATAAGAGTAGTAAGTATAGTAATTGTCGTTCGATCGATCATATAAGCATAATATGGCTAATAATATGAGTTAGATTGATAATAATAAGAGTAGTGAGTATAGTAATTGTCGTTCTGTCGATTATATTAGCATAATATGGTTAATAAAATGAGTCAGATTGATAATAGTGAGTGTAATAAGTATAGTAATTGTCGTTCTATCGATCATATAAGCATAGTATGGCTAATAATATGAGTTAGATTGATAATAATAAGAGTAATAAGTATAGTAAATGTCGTGCTATCGATCATATCTGCATAATATGGTTAATAATATGAGTTAGATTGATAATAGTGAGTGTAATAAGTATAGTAATTGACCTCCTATCGATCGTATTAGCATAATATGGTTAATAATATGAGTTAGATTGATAACAGTAAGAGTAATGTGTATAGTAATTGTCGTTCTATCGATCATATCTGCATAATATGGTTAATAATATGAGTTAGATTGATAATAATAAGAGTAATGAGTATAGTAATTGTAGTTCTATCGATCATATAAGCATAGTATGGCTAATAATATGAGTTAGATTGATACTAATAAGAGTAGTAAGTATAGTAATTGTCGTTCGATCGATCATATAAGCATAATATGGCTAATAATATGAGTTAGATTGATAATAATAAGAGTAGTGAGTATAGTAATTGTCGTTCTATCGATCATATAAGCATAATATGGCTAATAATATCAGTTAGATTGATAATAGTAAGTGTAATAAGTATAGTAATTGTCGTTCTGTCGATCATATAAGCATAATATGGCTAATAATATGAGTGAGATTTATAATAATAAGAGTGGTGAGTATAGTAATTGTCGTTCTATCGATCATATAAGCATAATATGGCTAATAATATGAGTTAGATTGAAAATACTAAGAGTAGTGAGTATAGTAATTGTCGTTCTATCGATCATATAAGCATACTATGGCTAATAATATAAGCTAGGTTGATAATAATAAGAGTAATAAGTATAGTAATTGTCGTTCTATCGATCATTAAAGCATAGTATGGCTAATAATATGAGTTAGATTGAAAATACTAAGAGTAGTGAGTATAGTAATTCTCGTTCTATCGATCATATAAGCATAATATGGCTAATAATATGAGTTAGATTGATAATAATAAGAGTAATAAGTATAGTAAATGTCGTGCTATCTATCATATCTGCATAATATGGTTAATAATTTGAGTTAGATTGATAATAGTGAGTGTAATAAGTATAGTAATTGTCGTTCTATCGATCATATAAGCATAATATGGCTAATAATATGACTTAGATTGTTAATAATAAGAGTAATAAGTATAGTAAATGTCGTGCTATCTATCATATCTGCATAATATGGTTAATAATATGAGTTAGATTGATAATAGTGAGTGTAATAAGTATAGTAATTGTCGTTCTATCGATCATATAAGCATAATGTGGCTAATAATATGAGTTAGATTGATAATAATAAGAGTAATAAGTATAGTAAATGTCGTGCTATCGATCATATCTGCATAATATGGTAAATAATATGAGTTAGATTGATAATAGTGAGTGTAATAAGTATAGTAATTGACCTCCTATCGATCGTATTAGCATAATATGGTTAATAATATGCGTTAGATTGATAATAATAAGAGTAGTGAGTATAGTTATTGTCGTTCTATCGACCATATAAGCATAATATGGCTAATAATATGAGTCAGATTGATAATAATAAGAGTAATAAGTATAGTAATTGT
>NW_027475071.1:0-15747 GCF_050947335.1 Megachile rotundata | reverse complement strand
CGATCATATCTGCATAATATGGTTAATAATATGAGTTAGATTGATAATAATAACAGTAATAAGTATAGTAATTGTCGTTATATCGATCATATAACCATAATATGGCTATTAGCACGAGTTAGATTGATAATAATAAGAGTAATGAGTATAGTAATTGTCGTTCTATCGATCATATCTGCATAATATGGTTAATAATATGAGTTAGATTGATAATAGTGAGTGTAATAAGTATAGTAATTGTCGTTCTATCGATCATATAAGCATAATATGGCTAATAATATGAGTTAGATTGATAATACTAAGAGTAGTGAGTATAGTAATTCTCGTTCTATCGATCCTAAAAGCATAATATGGCTAATAATATGAGTTAGATTGATAATACTAAGAGTAGTGAGTATAGTAATTGTCGTTCTATCGATCATATAAGCATAATATGGCCAATAATATGAGGTAGATTGATAATAATAAGAGTAGTAAGTATAGTATTTGTCGTTCTATCGATCATATAAGCATAATATGGCTAATAATACGAGTTAGATTGATAATAGTAAGAGTAATAAGTATAGTAATTGCCGTTCTATCGATCATTTAACCATAATATGGCTAATAATATGAGTTAGATTGATAATAATCAGAGTAGTAAGTATAGTATTTGTCGTTCTATCGATCATTTAAGCATAATATGGCTAATAATATGAGTTAGATTGATAATAATAAGAGTAATGAGTATAGTAATTGTAGTTCTATCGATCATATCTGCATAATATGGTTAATAATATGAGTTAGATTGATAATAATAAGAGTAATAAGTATAGTATTTGTCGTTCTATCGATCATATAAGCATAATATGGCTAAGAATATGAGTTAGATTGATAATAATAAGAGTAATAAGTATAGTAATTGTCGTTCTATCGGTCATTTAAGCATAATATGGCTAATAATATGAGTCAGATTGATAATAATAACAGTAATAAGTATAGTAATTGTCGTTCTATCGATCATATCTGCATAATATGGTTAATAATATGAGTTAGAATGATAATAATAAGAGTAATAAGTATAGTAATTGTCGTTCTATCGATCATATAAGCAGAATATGGCTAATAATATGAGTTAGATTGATAACAATAAGAGTAATAAGTATAGTAATTGTCGTTCGATCGATAATATAAGCATACTATGGCTAATAATATGAGTTAGATTGATAATACTAAGGGTAGTGAGTATAGTAATTCTCGTTCTATCGATCATATAAGCATAATATGGCTAATAATATGAGTTAGATTGATAATAATCAGAGTAGTAAGTATAGTATTTGTCGTTCTATCGATCATATAAGCATAATATGGCTAATAATACGAGTTAGATTGATAATAATAAGAGTAATAAGTATAGTAATTGTCGTTCTATCGATCATTTAACCATAGTATGGCTAATAATATGAGTTAGATTGATAATAATAAGAGTAATAAGTATAGTAATTGTCGTTCTATCGATAATATAAGCATAATATGGCTAATAATATGAGTTAGATTGATAATACTAAGAGTAGTGAGTATAGTAATTCTCGTTCTATCGATCATATAAGCATAATATGGCTAATAATATGAGTTAGATTGATAATAATAAGAGTAATGAGTATAGTAATTGTAGTTCTATCGATCATTTAAGCATAATATGGCTAATAATATGAGTTAGATTGATAATAATAAGAGTAATGGGTATAGTAATTGTAGTTCTATCGATCATATCTGCATAATATGGTTAATAATATGAGTTAGATTGATAATAATAAGAGTAATAAGTATAGTATTTGTCGTTCTATCGATCATATAAGCATAATATGGCTAAGAATATGAGTTAGATTGATAATAATAAGAGTAATGAGTATAGTAATTGTAGTTCTATCGATCATATCTGCATAATATGGTTAATAATATGAGTTAGATTGATAATAATAACAGTAATAAGTATAGTAATTGTCGTTATATCGATCATATAACCATAATATGGCTAATAGCACGAGTTAGATTGATAATAATAAGAGCAATGAGTATAGTAATTGTAGTTCTATCGATCATATCTGCATAATATGGTTAATAATATGAGTTAGATTGATAATAATAACAGTAATAAGTATAGTAATTGTCGTTATATCGATCATATAACCATAATATGGCTATTAGCACGAGTTAGATTGATAATAATAAGAGTAATGAGTATAGTAATTGTCGTTCTATCGATCATATCTGCATAATATGGTTAATAATATGAGTTAGATTGATAATAGTGAGTGTAATAAGTATAGTAATTGTCGTTCTATCGATCATATAAGCATAATATGGCTAATAATATGAGTTAGATTGATAATACTAAGAGTAGTGAGTATAGTAATTCTCGTTCTATCGATCCTAAAAGCATAATATGGCTAATAATATGAGTTAGATTGATAATACTAAGAGTAGTGAGTATAGTAATTGTCGTTCTATCGATCATATAAGCATAATATGGCCAATAATATGAGGTAGATTGATAATAATAAGAGTAGTAAGTATAGTATTTGTCGTTCTATCGATCATATAAGCATAATATGGCTAATAATACGAGTTAGATTGATAATAGTAAGAGTAATAAGTATAGTAATTGCCGTTCTATCGATCATTTAACCATAATATGGCTAATAATATGAGTTAGATTGATAATAATCAGAGTAGTAAGTATAGTATTTGTCGTTCTATCGATCATATAAGCATAATATGGCTAATAATACGAGTTAGATTGATAATAATAAGAGTAATAAGTATAGTAATTGTCGTTCTATCGATCATTTAACCATAATATGGCTAATAATATGAGTTAGATTGATAATAATAAGAGTAATAAGTATAGTAATTGTCGTTCTATCGATAATATAAGCATAATATGGCTAATAATATGAGTTAGATTGATAATACTAAGAGTAGTGAGTATAGTAATTCTCGTTCTATCGATCATATAAGCATAATATGGCTAATAGTATGAGTTAGATTGATAATAATAAGAGTAATGAGTATAGTAATTGTAGTTCTATCGATCATTTAAGCATAATATGGCTAATAATATGAGTTAGATTGATAATAATAAGAGTAATGAGTATAGTAATTGTAGTTCTATCGATCATATCTGCATAATATGGTTAATAATATGAGTTAGATTGATAATAATAAGAGTAATAAGTATAGTATTTGTCGTTCTATCGATCATATAAGCATAATATGGCTAAGAATATGAGTTAGATTGATAATAATAAGAGTAATAAGTATAGTAATTGTCGTTCTATCGGTCATTTAAGCATAATATGGCTAATAATATGAGTCAGATTGATAATAATAACAGTAATAAGTATAGTAATTGTCGTTCTATCGATCATATCTGCATAATATGGTTAATAATATGAGTTAGAATGATAATAATAAGAGTAATAAGTATAGTAATTGTCGTTCTATCGATCATATACGCAGAATATGGCTAATAATATGAGTTAGATTGATAACAATAAGAGTAATAAGTATAGTAATTGTCGTTCTATCGATAATATAAGCATAATATGGCTAATAATATGAGTTAGATTGATAATAATAACATTAATAAGTATAGTAATTGTCGTTCTATCGATCATATAAGCATAATATGGCTAATAATATGAGTTAGATTGATAATAATAAGAGTAATGAGTATAGTAATTGTAGTTCTATCGATCATTTAAGCATAATATGGCTAATAATATGAGTTAGATTGATAATAATAAGAGCAATGCGTATAGTAATTGTCGTACTATCGATCATATCTGCATAATATGGTTAATAATATGAGTTAGATTGATAATAATCAGAGTAGTAAGTATAGTATTTGTCGTTCTATCGATCATATAAGCATAATATGGCTAATAATACGAGTTAGATTGATAATAATAAGAGTAATAAGTATAGTAATTGTCGTTCTATCGATCATATAAGCATAATATGGCTAATAATACGAGTTAGATTGATAATAATAAGAGTAATAGGTATAGTAATTGTCGTTCTATCGATCATTTAACCATAATATGGCTAATAATATGAGTTAGATTGATAATAATAAGAGTAATAAGTATAGTATTTGTCGTTCTATCGATCATATAAGCATAATATGGCTAATAATACGAGTTAGATTGATAATAATAAGAGTAATAAGTATAGTAATTGTCGTTCTATCGATCATTTAAGCATAATATGGCTAATAATACGAGTTAGATTGATAATAATAAGAGTAATAAGTATAGTAATTGTCGTTCTATCGATAATATAAGCGTAATATGGCTAATAATATGAGTTAGATTGATAATACTAAGAGTAGTCAGTATAGTAATTGTCGTTCTATCGATCATATAAGCATAATATGGCTAATAATATGAGTTAGATTGATAATAATAAGAGTAATGAGTATAGTAATTGTAGTTCTATCGATCATATCTGCATAATATGGTTAATAATATGAGTTGGATTGATAATAATAAGAGTAATGAGTATAGTAATTGTAGTTCTATCGATCACATAAGCATAATATGGCTAATAATATGAGTTAGATTGATAATACTAAGAGTAGTGAGTATAGTAATTCTCGTTCTATCGATCCTAAAAGCATAATATGGCTAATAATATGAGTTAGATTGATAATACTAAGAGTAGTGAGTATAGTAATTGTCGTTCTATCGATCATATAAGCATAATATGGCTAATAATACGAGTTAGATTGATAATAGTAAGAGTAATAAGTATAGTAATTGTCGTTCTATCGATCATATAAGCATAATATGGCTAATAATATGAGTTAGATTGATAATAATAAGAGTAATGAGTATAGTAATTGTAGTTCTATCGATCATTTAAGCATAATATGGCTAATAATATGAGTTAGAGTGATAATACTAAGAGTAGTGAGTATAGTAATTCTCATTCTATCGATCATATAAGCATAATATGGCTAATAATATGAGTTAGATTGATAATACTAAGAGTAGTCAGTATAGTAATTGTCGTTCTATCGATCATATAAGCATAATATGGCTAATAATATGAGTTGGATTGATAATAATAAGAGTAATAAGTATAGTAATTGTCGTTCTATCGATCATATAAGCATAATATGGCTAATAATATGAGTTAGATTGATAATAATAAGAGTAATGAGTATAGTAATTGTAGTTCTATCGATCATTTAAGCATAATATGGCTAATAATATGAGTTAGAGTGATAATACTAAGAGTAGTGAGTATAGTAATTCTCATTCTATCGATCATATAAGCATAATATGGCTAATAATATGAGTTAGATTGATAATAATAACATTAATAAGTATTGTATTTGTCGTTCTATCGATCATATAAGCATAATATGGCTAACAATACGAGTTAGATTGATAATAATAAGAGTAATAAGTATAGTAATTGTCGTTCTATCGATCATTTAACCATAATATGGCTAATAATATGAGTTAGATTGATAATGATAAGAGTAATAAGTATAGTATTTGTCGTTCTATCGATCATATAAGCATAATATGGCTAATAATACGAGTTAGATTGATAATAATAAGAGTAATAAGTATAGTAATTGTCGTTCTATCGATCATTTAAGCATAATATGGCTAATAATATGAGTTAGATTGATAATAATAACATTAATAAGTATAGTAATTGTCGTTCTATCGATCATATAAGCATAATATGGCTAATAATATGAGTTAGATTGATAATAATAAGAGTAATGAGTATAGTAATTGTAGTTCTATCGATCATTTAAGCATAATATGGCTAATAATATGAGTTAGATTGATAATAATAAGAGCAATGCGTATAGTAATTGTCGTACTATCGATCATATCTGCATAATATGGTTAATAATATGAGTTAGATTGATAATAATCAGTGTAGTAAGTATAGTATTTGTCGTTCTATCGATCATATAAGCATAATATGGCTAATAATACGAGTTAGATTGATAATAATAAGAGTAATAAGTATAGTAATTGTCGTTCTATCGATCATATAAGCATAATATGGCTAATAATACGAGTTAGATTGATAATAATAAGAGTAATAAGTATAGTAATTGTCGTTCTATCGATCATTTAACCATAATATGGCTAATAATATGAGTTAGATTGATAATAATAAGAGTAATAAGTATAGTATTTGTCGTTCTATCGATCATATAAGCATAATATGGCTAATAATACGAGTTAGATTGATAATAATAAGAGTAATAAGTATAGTAATTGTCGTTCTATCGATCATTTAAGCATAATATGGCTAATAATACGAGTTAGATTGATAATAATAAGAGTAATAAGTATAGTAATTGTCGTTCTATCGATAATATAAGCGTAATATGGCTAATAACATGAGTTAGATTGATAATACTAAGAGTAGTCAGTATAGTAATTGTCGTTCTATCGATCATATAAGCATAATATGGCTAATAATATGAGTTAGATTGATAATAATAAGAGTAATGAGTATAGTAATTGTAGTTCTATCGATCATATCTGCATAATATGTTTAATAATATGAGTTGGATTGATAATAATAAGAGTAATGAGTATAGTAATTGTAGTTCTATCGATCACATAAGCATAATATGGCTAATAATATGAGTTAGATTGATAATACTAAGAGTAGTGAGTATAGTAATTCTCGTTCTATCGATCCTAAAAGCATAATATGGCTAATAATATGAGTTAGATTGATAATACTAAGAGTAGTGAGTATAGTAATTGTCGTTCTATCGATCATATAAGCATAATATGGCTAATAATACGAGTTAGATTGATAATAGTAAGAGTAATAAGTATAGTAATTGTCGTTCTATCGATCATTTAAGCATAATATGGCTAATAATACGAGTTAGATTGATAATAATAAGAGTAATAAGTATAGTAATTGTCGTTCTATCGATAATATAAGCGTAATATGGCTAATAATATGAGTTAGATTGATAATAATAAGAGTAATGAGTATAGTAATTGTAGTTCTATCGATCATTTAAGCATAATATGGCTAATAATATGAGTTAGATTGATAATAATAAGAGTAATAAGTATAGTAATTGTCGTTCTATCGATCATTTAAGCATAATATGGCTAATAATATGAGTTAGATTGATAATAATAACATTAATAAGTATAGTAATTGTCGTTCTATCGATCATATAAGCATAATATGGCTAATAATATGAGTTAGATTGATAATAATAAGAGTAATGAGTATAGTAATTGTAGTTCTATCGATCATTTAAGCATAATATGGCTAATAATATGAGTTAGATTGATAATAATAAGAGCAATGCGTATAGTAATTGTCGTACTATCGATCATATCTGCATAATATGGTTAATAATATGAGTTAGATTGATAATAATCAGTGTAGTAAGTATAGTATTTGTCGTTCTATCGATCATATAAGCATAATATGGCTAATAATACGAGTTAGATTGATAATAATAAGAGTAATAAGTATAGTAATTGTCGTTCTATCGATCATATAAGCATAATATGGCTAATAATACGAGTTAGATTGATAATAATAAGAGTAATAAGTATAGTAATTGTCGTTCTATCGATCATTTAACCATAATATGGCTAATAATATGAGTTAGATTGATAATAATAAGAGTAATAAGTATAGTATTTGTCGTTCTATCGATCATATAAGCATAATATGGCTAATAATACGAGTTAGATTGATAATAATAAGAGTAATAAGTATAGTAATTGTCGTTCTATCGATCATTTAAGCATAATATGGCTAATAATACGAGTTAGATTGATAATAATAAGAGTAATAAGTATAGTAATTGTCGTTCTATCGATAATATAAGCGTAATATGGCTAATAACATGAGTTAGATTGATAATACTAAGAGTAGTCAGTATAGTAATTGTCGTTCTATCGATCATATAAGCATAATATGGCTAATAATATGAGTTAGATTGATAATAATAAGAGTAATGAGTATAGTAATTGTAGTTCTATCGATCATATCTGCATAATATGTTTAATAATATGAGTTGGATTGATAATAATAAGAGTAATGAGTATAGTAATTGTAGTTCTATCGATCACATAAGCATAATATGGCTAATAATATGAGTTAGATTGATAATACTAAGAGTAGTGAGTATAGTAATTCTCGTTCTATCGATCCTAAAAGCATAATATGGCTAATAATATGAGTTAGATTGATAATACTAAGAGTAGTGAGTATAGTAATTGTCGTTCTATCGATCATATAAGCATAATATGGCTAATAATACGAGTTAGATTGATAATAGTAAGAGTAATAAGTATAGTAATTGTCGTTCTATCGATCATTTAAGCATAATATGGCTAATAATACGAGTTAGATTGATAATAATAAGAGTAATAAGTATAGTAATTGTCGTTCTATCGATAATATAAGCGTAATATGGCTAATAATATGAGTTAGATTGATAATACTAAGAGTAGTCAGTATAGTAATTGTCGTTCTATCGATCATATAAGCATAATATGGCTAATAATATGAGTTAGATTGATAATAATAAGAGTAATGAGTATAGTAATTGTAGTTCTATCGATCATATCTGCATAATATGGTTAATAATATGAGTTGGATTGATAATAATAAGAGTAATGAGTATAGTAATTGTAGTTCTATCGATCACATAAGCATAATATGGCTAATAATATGAGTTAGATTGATAATACTAAGAGTAGTGAGTATAGTAATTCTCGTTCTATCGATCCTAAAAGCATAATATGGCTAATAATATGAGTTAGATTGATAATACTAAGAGTAGTGAGTATAGTAATTGTCGTTCTATCGATCATATAAGCATAATATGGCTAATAATACGAGTTAGATTGATAATAGTAAGAGTAATAAGTATAGTAATTGTCGTTCTATCGATCATATAAGCATAATATGGCTAATAATATGAGTTAGATTGATAATAATAAGAGTAATGAGTATAGTAATTGTAGTTCTATCGATCATTTAAGCATAATATGGCTAATAATATGAGTTAGAGTGATAATACTAAGAGTAGTGAGTATAGTAATTCTCATTCTATCGATCATATAAGCATAATATGGCTAATAATATGAGTTAGATTGATAATAATAACATTAATAAGTATTGTATTTGTCGTTCTATCGATCATATAAGCATAATATGGCTAACAATACGAGTTAGATTGATAATAATAAGAGTAGTAAGTATAGTAATTGTCGTTCTATCGATCATTTAACCATAATATGGCTAATAATATGAGTTAGATTGATAATAATAAGAGTAATAAGTATAGTATTTGTCGTTCTATCGATCATATAAGCATAATATGGCTAATAATACGAGTTAGATTGATAATAATAAGAGTAATAAGTATAGTAATTGTCGTTCTGTCGATCATTTAAGCATAATATGGCTAATAATATGAGTTAGATTGATAATAATAACATTAATAAGTATAGTAATTGTCGTTCTATCGACCATATAAGCATAATATGGCTAATAATATGAGTTAGATTGATAATAATAAGAGTAATGAGTATAGTAATTGTAGTTCTATCGATCATTTAAGCATAATATGGCTAATAATATGAGTTAGATTGATAATAATAAGAGCAATGCGTATAGTAATTGTCGTACTATCGATCATATCTGCATAATATGGTTAATAATATGAGTTAGATTGATAATAATCAGAGTAGTAAGTATAGTATTTGTCGTTCTATCGATCATATAAGCATAATATGGCTAATAATACGAGTTAGATTGATAATAATAAGAGTAATAAGTATAGTAATTGTCGTTCTATCGATCATATAAGCATAATATGGCTAATAATACGAGTTAGATTGATAATAATAAGAGTAATAGGTATAGTAATTGTCGTTCTATCGATCATTTAACCATAATATGGCTAATAATATGAGTTAGATTGATAATAATAAGAGTAATAAGTATAGTATTTGTCGTTCTATCGATCATATAAGCATAATATGGCTAATAATACGAGTTAGATTGATAATAATAAGAGTAATAAGTATAGTAATTGTCGTTCTATCGATCATTTAAGCATAATATGGCTAATAATACGAGTTAGATTGATAATAATAAGAGTAATAAGTATAGTAATTGTCGTTCTATCGATAATATAAGCGTAATATGGTTAATAATATGAGTTAGATTGATAATACTAAGAGTAGTCAGTATAGTAATTGTCGTTCTATCGATCATATAAGCATAATATGGCTAATAATATGAGTTAGATTGATAATAATAAGAGTAATGAGTATAGTAATTGTAGTTCTATCGATCATATCTGCATAATATGGTTAATAATATGAGTTGGATTGATAATAATAAGAGTAATGAGTATAGTAATTGTAGTTCTATCGATCACATAAGCATAATATGGCTAATAATATGAGTTAGATTGATAATACTAAGAGTAGTGAGTATAGTAATTCTCGTTCTATCGATCCTAAAAGCATAATATGGCTAATAATATGAGTTAGATTGATAATACTAAGAGTAGTGAGTATAGTAATTGTCGTTCTATCGATCATATAAGCATAATATGGCTAATAATACGAGTTAGATTGATAATAGTAAGAGTAATAAGTATAGTAATTGTCGTTCTATCGGTCATTTAAGCATAATATGGCTAATAATATGAGTCAGATTGATAATAATAACAGTAATAAGTATAGTAATTGTCGTTCTATCGATAATATAAGCATAATATGGCTAATAATATGAGTTAGATTGATAATACTAAGAGTAGTGAGTATAGTAATTCTCGTTCTATCGATCATATAAGCATAATATGGCTAATAATATGAGTTAGATTGATAATACTAAGAGTAGTGAGTATAGTAATTGTCGTTCTATCGATCATATAAGCATAATATGGCTAATAATATGAGTTAGATTGATAATAATCAGAGTAGTAAGTATAGTATTTGTCGTTCTATCGATCATATAAGCATAATATGGCTAATAATACGAGTTGGATTGATAATAATAAGAGTAATGAGTATAGTAATTGTAGTTCTATCGATCATATAAGCATAATGTGGCTAATAATATGAGTTAGATTCATAATAATAAGAGTAATAAGTATAGTAATTGTCGTTCTATCGATCATATAAGCACAATATGGCTAATAATATGAGTTATATTGATAATAATAAGAGTAATAAGTATAGTAATTGTCGTTCTATCGATAATATAAGCATACTATGGCTAATAATATGAGTTAGATTGATAATACTAAGGGTAGTGAGTATAGTAATTCTCGTTCTATCGATCATATAAGCATAATATGGCTAATAATATGAGTTGGACTGATAATAATAAGAGTAATAAGTATAGTAATTGTCGTTCTATCGATCATATAAGCATAATATGGCTAATAATATGAGTTAGATTGATAATACTAAGAGTAGTGAGTATAGTAATTCTCATTCTATCGATCATATAAGCAAAATATGGCTAATAATATGAGTTGGATTGATAATAATAAGAGTAATAAGTATAGTAATTGTCGTTCTATCGATCATATAAGCATAATATGGCTAATAATATGAGTTAGATTGATAATACTAAGAGTAGTGAGTATAGTAATTCTCATTCTATCGATCATATAAGCATAATATGGCTAATAATATGAGTTAGATTGATAATACTAAGAGTAGTCAGTATAGTAATTGTCGTTCTATCGATCATATAAGCATAATATGGCTAATAATATGAGTTGGATTGATAATAATAAGAGTAATAAGTATAGTAATTGTCGTTCTATCGATCATATAAGCATAATATGGCTAATAATATGAGTTAGATTGATAATAATAAGAGTAATGAGTATAGTAATTGTAGTTCTATCGATCATTTAAGCATAATATGGCTAATAATATGAGTTAGAGTGATAATACTAAGAGTAGTGAGTATAGTAATTCTCATTCTATCGATCATATAAGCATAATATGGCTAATAATATGAGTTAGATTGATAATAATATCATTAATAAGTATTGTATTTGTCGTTCTATCGATCATATAAGCATAATATGGCTAACAATACGAGTTAGATTGATAATAATAAGAGTAATAAGTATAGTAATTGTCGTTCTATCGATCATTTAACCATAATATGGCTAATAATATGAGTTAGATTGATAATAATAAGAGTAATAAGTATAGTATTTGTCGTTCTATCGATCATATAAGCATAATATGGCTAATAATACGAGTTAGATTGATAATAATAAGAGTAATAAGTATAGTAATTGTCGTTCTATCGATCATTTAAGCATAATATGGCTAATAATATGAGTTAGATTGATAATAATAACATTAATAAGTATAGTAATTGTCGTTCTATCGATCATATAAGCATAATATGGCTAATAATATGAGTTAGATTGATAATAATAAGAGTAATGAGTATAGTAATTGTAGTTCTATCGATCATTTAAGCATAATATGGCTAATAATATGAGTTAGATTGATAATAATAAGAGCAATGCGTATAGTAATTGTCGTACTATCGATCATATCTGCATAATATGGTTAATAATATGAGTTAGATTGATAATAATCAGTGTAGTAAGTATAGTATTTGTCGTTCTATCGATCATATAAGCATAATATGGCTAATAATACGAGTTAGATTGATAATAATAAGAGTAATAAGTATAGTAATTGTCGTTCTATCGATCATATAAGCATAATATGGCTAATAATACGAGTTAGATTGATAATAATAAGAGTAATAAGTATAGTAATTGTCGTTCTATCGATCATTTAACCATAATATGGCTAATAATATGAGTTAGATTGATAATAATAAGAGTAATAAGTATAGTATTTGTCGTTCTATCGATCATATAAGCATAATATGGCTAATAATACGAGTTAGATTGATAATAATAAGAGTAATAAGTATAGTAATTGTCGTTCTATCGATCATTTAAGCATAATATGGCTAATAATACGAGTTAGATTGATAATAATAAGAGTAATAAGTATAGTAATTGTCGTTCTATCGATAATATAAGCGTAATATGGCTAATAACATGAGTTAGATTGATAATACTAAGAGTAGTCAGTATAGTAATTGTCGTTCTATCGATCATATAAGCATAATATGGCTAATAATATGAGTTAGATTGATAATAATAAGAGTAATGAGTATAGTAATTGTAGTTCTATCGATCATATCTGCATAATATGGTTAATAATATGAGTTGGATTGATAATAATAAGAGTAATGAGTATAGTAATTGTAGTTCTATCGATCACATAAGCATAATATGGCTAATAATATGAGTTAGATTGATAATACTAAGAGTAGTGAGTATAGTAATTCTCGTTCTATCGATCCTAAAAGCATAATATGGCTAATAATATGAGTTAGATTGATAATACTAAGAGTAGTGAGTATAGTAATTGTCGTTCTATCGATCATATAAGCATAATATGGCTAATAATACGAGTTAGATTGATAATAGTAAGAGTAATAAGTATAGTAATTGTCGTTCTATCGGTCATTTAAGCATAATATGGCTAATAATATGAGTCAGATTGATAATAATAACAGTAATAAGTATAGTAATTGTCGTTCTATCGATAATATAAGCATAATATGGCTAATAATATGAGTTAGATTGATAATACTAAGAGTAGTGAGTATAGTAATTCCCGTTCTATCGATCATATAAGCATAATATGGCTAATAATATGAGTTAGATTGATAATACTAAGAGTAGTGAGTATAGTAAATGTCGTTCTATCGATCACATAAGCATAATATGGCTAATAATATGAGTTAGATTGATAATAATCAGAGTAGTAAGTATAGTATTTGTCGTTCTATCGATCATATAAGCATAATATGGCTAATAATACGAGTTAGATTGATAATAATAAGAGTAATAAGTATAGTAATTGTCGTTCTATCGATCATTTAACCATAATATGGCTAATAATATGAGTTAGATTGATAATAATAAGAGTAATAAGTATAGTAATTGTCGTTCTATCGATAATATAAGCGTAATATGGCTAATAATATGAGTTAGATTGATAATACTAAGAGTAGTCAGTATAGTATTTGTCGTTCTATCGATCATATAAGCATAATATGGCTAATAATACGAGTTAGATTGATAATAATAAGAGTAATAAGTATAGTAATTGTCGTTCTATCGATCATTTAAGCATAATATGGCTAATAATATGAGTTAGATTGATAATAATAACATTAATAAGTATAGTAATTGTCGTTCTATCGATCATATAAGCATAATATGGCTAATAATATGAGTTAGATTGATAATAATAAGAGTAATGAGTATAGTAATTGTAGTTCTATCGATCATTTAAGCATAATATGGCTAATAATATGAGTTAGATTGATAATAATAAGAGCAATGCGTATAGTAATTGTCGTACTATCGATCATATCTGCATAATATGGTTAATAATATGAGTTAGATTGATAATAATCAGAGTAGTAAGTATAGTATTTGTCGTTCTATCGATCATATAAGCATAATATGGCTAATAATACGAGTTAGATTGATAATAATAAGAGTAATAAGTATAGTAATTGTCGTTCTATCGATCATATAAGCATAATATGGCTAATAATACGAGTTAGATTGATAATAATAAGAGTAATAGGTATAGTAATTGTCGTTCTATCGATCATTTAACCATAATATGGCTAATAATATGAGTTAGATTGATAATAATAAGAGTAATAAGTATAGTATTTGTCGTTCTATCGATCATATAAGCATAATATGGCTAATAATACGAGTTAGATTGATAATAATAAGAGTAATAAGTATAGTAATTGTCGTTCTATCGATCATTTAAGCATAATATGGCTAATAATACGAGTTAGATTGATAATAATAAGAGTAATAAGTATAGTAATTGTCGTTCTATCGATAATATAAGCGTAATATGGCTAATAATATGAGTTAGATTGATAATACTAAGAGTAGTCAGTATAGTAATTGTCGTTCTATCGATCATATAAGCATAATATGGCTAATAATATGAGTTAGATTGATAATAATAAGAGTAATGAGTATAGTAATTGTAGTTCTATCGATCATATCTGCATAATATGGTTAATAATATGAGTTGGATTGATAATAATAAGAGTAATGAGTATAGTAATTGTAGTTCTATCGATCACATAAGCATAATATGGCTAATAATATGAGTTAGATTGATAATACTAAGAGTAGTGAGTATAGTAATTCTCGTTCTATCGATCCTAAAAGCATAATATGGCTAATAATATGAGTTAGATTGATAATACTAAGAGTAGTGAGTATAGTAATTGTCGTTCTATCGATCATATAAGCATAATATGGCTAATAATACGAGTTAGATTGATAATAGTAAGAGTAATAAGTATAGTAATTGTCGTTCTATCGATCATATAAGCATAATATGGCTAATAATATGAGTTAGATTGATAATAATAAGAGTAATGAGTATAGTAATTGTAGTTCTATCGATCATTTAAGCATAATATGGCTAATAATATGAGTTAGAGTGATAATACTAAGAGTAGTGAGTATAGTAATTCTCATTCTATCGATCATATAAGCATAATATGGCTAATAATATGAGTTAGATTGATAATAATAACATTAAT